>NW_012116032.1:2689640-2690388 GCF_000951035.1 Colobus angolensis palliatus | reverse complement strand
CCCGGCTAGTTTTTTTGTATTTTTTAGTAGAGACGGGGTTTCACCGTGTTAGCCAGGATAGTCTCGATTTCCTGACCTCGTGATCCACACGTCTCGGCCTCCCAAAGTGCTGGGATTACAGGCTTGAGCCACCGCGCCCGGCCAGAACTGAATTTGAATACACTATGCCTCCAATTTTGGCCAGGCCAAGTTGTACCTGAAGGGTACATAATCAGGCCAATTTGGTTTGCAATTAGGGGAAAGAAAGATGCATCACACCCTGGAAAACTCAGGTTGAAATTCCAAATTTTCAAAATTCATCTGTAGAACACTCCTTTCCTTCATCTTTATTATTACCCAGTGTATTTGTTTCCTAAGACTGCTTTAACAAATGATCACACATTTGGTGGCTTAAAGCAGCAGAAATTTATTCTTTCTTTGATCTGAAGGCCAGAAGTAGAAAATCAAGGTGTAGACAGGGACATGCTCTCTCTGAAGTATTAAGGAAGAATCTTTCCTTGACTCTTCAAGTTTCTGGCATGGTGGCTCAAGCCTGTAATCCCAGCACTTTGGGAAGCCGAGGTGGACGGATCACGAGGTCAGGAGATTGAGACTATCCTGGCTAACACGTTGAAACCCCATCTCTACTAAAAATACAAAAAATTAGCCAGGCATGGTGGCAGGTGCCTGTAGTCCCAGCTACTAGGGAGGCTGAGGCAGGAAAATGGTGTGAACCCGGGAGGCGGAGCTTGCAGTGAGCCAAGATCAT
>NW_012116032.1:2665638-2688820 GCF_000951035.1 Colobus angolensis palliatus | reverse complement strand
TGAACCCGGGAGGCGGAGCTTGCAGTGAGCCAAGATCATTCCACTGCACTCCAGCCTGGGTGACAGAGTAAGACTCCATCTCAAAAAAAAAAAGTGATATTGGTTAGGTTATGGAGAAAAGGGAACATTTATACACTGTTGGTGGGAGTGTAAATTACTGCAACCATTGTGAAAGACAGTATGGCAATTCCTCAAAGACCAAAACAGAAATACCATTTGACCCAGCAATCCCATTACTGGGTATATATCCAAAGGAATATATATTGTTCTATTATAAAGACACATGTACATATATGTCCATTGCAGCACTATTCACAATAGCAAAGACATGGAATCATCCTAACTGCCCACCAATAATAGACTGGATAAAGAAAGCATGGTACATATATGCCATGGAATACTATGCAGTCATAAAAAAGAATGAGATCATGAGGGACATGGATGGAGCTGGAGACCATCACCCTTATCAAACTAACACAGGAACAGAAAACTAAGTACTGCGTGCTCTCACTTAGAAGTGGTAGCTAAATGATGAGATCACATGGACACCTAGAGGGGAACAACACACACTGAGTCCTTTTGGAGGGTGGAGGGTGAGAGGAAGGAGAGGATCAGGAAAAATTAATGGGTCCTAGGCTTAATACCTGTGTGATGAAATAATCTGTACAACAAACCCCATGACACAAGTTTACCTATGCAACAAAACTGCACATGTACCCCTGAACTTAAAATAAAAGTTTAAAAGGGAACTAATAAGCACATAGAAGAATAAAAATAAATAAATATAAAAATAAAAGTGTGCATCTTAATCCAAGTCTTTTGTTGCTATGTTGTCATGATAACATCTCTCAAATTTTCACCAATTTTACCATAAGGGATAGGAGTGGTTTGTAGGACAGCAGGTCTGACCACAAGAATTTATCCAGGTCCTTTTGTGTCAATGTCTTATTTTACAGTATTTCACTTTCATCAGCATTATGAGCCTAATCCAGGGCAGTAAGATCCCAAACACTAGTTAAAACTTTATTTAATGATTTCCCAGGGGAGTTTGTCTATCTAAGGGAAATCTTGAACTTCTGCCATCATCTCTGAATGACTCTAAATTTGGCATGATAGACTGCAGCGTGGCACAGTACAACTCTTGCCATTCTTCCTTGGCAGAAAATGTCTCTATCAACATCCCTTCATTATAAACTGTCAGAAACTCTGAAGGGCATGAGATTTTATCCCTCATGCAAGCTAACAAGTTAGGTTGCCGCAGTTTGAGAGAAAAAGAACTTGGCACAGCAAGTAGCCAACATATCAACAAGTTTTGCAAGTTCTTTGAACCCCAATTTCAGCAGGGTGATTAGAATAGAGTCAGGTGACCACTGCATATGCAGTGGTATGTACTATAGGAGAGAATCCTTCAGTTCAGGGACCTGAATCTTTTTTTTTTTTTTGAGACGGAGTCTCGCTCTGTCGCCCCAGCTGGAGTGCGGTGGCCGGATCTCAGCTCACTGCAAGCTCCGCCTCCCGGGTTCACGGCATTCTCCTGCCTCAGCCTCCCGAGTAGCTGGGACTACAGGCGCCCGCCACCTCGCCCGGCTAGTTTTTTTGTATTTTTTAGTAGAGACGGGGTTTCACCGTGTTAGCCAGGATGGTCTCGATCTCCTGACCTTGTGATCCTCCCGCCTCGGCCTCCCAAAGTGCTGGGATTACAGGCTTGAGCCACCGCGCCCGGCCGACCGGAATCTTTTATAGTGAGCAATAAATACATCTGCTCTTTGATACCGAGGGAGACGCTACCTCTATCTTCTAAGACTTGCAAGACATGCAGAAAATGTGAGTGACTCATGGAGAATTGTCTTCTAATACCAACACCCCATCTATACTTTATTTCTTCCCAAAGTTTGAATTTTTTTCCCTAACTTTTTAAGCAGATGTATATGCAAGTCTTCTTGGGAAATAGCACCTATATTGGACAAAATGATAGATTATCTTCCAATGTGTCTACAGATTACATGAAAGGAATTGAGAAGTGTAACAGGGCAAATTGGAAACTGATTTTTTAATTAGATAATCTGAAACGAGAACAAGTGAATGGAGTTCAAGCACAGGGAAGGTGAGGAATGTGGGTGCTGAATTAGCAAGCTAGTCATAGACACTGTAGCTTTTTGTGGAGGTAAAGACCTGGGCCCAAATGTGGCAAAAATTACTGAATATAAGCCGAGACATATAAGGTAGAGAAAATACTCCAGCCAAGATATAAGGGAAATAGCATGTAGTTATCCTTAGTTACTTGAAAAAAGATCAATTGTTTCTCTTTTTTAATGAAAATGAAACTTGCTATCTATAGCTCAATGACACTTGACCTCTGAATTTGGTCGTAATCAGATCATTTATGAAACACTTCAGCAGCTCAATCTCACCTCCAATAATACTATGAATTTCAAATAATAATATGAAACTCAATAGTATGAGTTTCAAACTCAAAAGGACCACACCCGGCCTTTCAAGGTTTCTTTAAAACACACACACTTGGCCGGGTGCGGTGGCTCATGCCTGTAATCCCAGCACTTTAGGAGTTCAGGGCGGGCAGATCACGAGGTCAAGAGATCGAGACCATCCTGGCCAACATGGTGAAACTCCGTCTGTACTGAAAATACAAAAATTAGCTGGGCGTGGTGGTGCACACCTGTAGTCCCAGCTACTCAGTAGGCTGAGGCAGGAGAATCACTTAAACCCAGGAGGTGGAGGTTGCAGTGAGCTGAGATCATGCCACTGCACTCCAGTCTGGTGACAGTGAGACTTTGTCTCACAAAAAACAAAACAAACCAAAAGAAACATACACACTAATATTTTTATATGGGTTCTTTGTACAAATTATGATATTGGGAAAATCAATAAAATTAGTTAATATTTTATGTAGATAAAATGTAAATTAAAATAATATACATATATTAATGAATATTAATGACACATTTGAAGAAGACCTATCATTTTTTGCTTTTGATCCTTCCTTCCACCTTATAAAACAGAGTGAATGCTATTTTCCTGACATAATGAAACTGAGATCAAAGATGCCAACCAAGTCTGATTTTTCTGAATGCAATCTAATATTCCAATCACTAAATTATGATCCTGGAAAATCAGTTTTATAATCTCACCAGTGTCTGGCAGTGAATTATTATATACTAATGTGTACATTAAATAATTACATCATTGATCATATTCTTATGCATAATTTTTGCATTAGTTCCATGACAGCTGTGTCAAATATATAAGGACTGTTTAAAAATCTGTTTTACATTAGTGCTTTATGAACCGTGAAAATAATGACACAAATATATTTTAAATGTTGAACAATTCACAGCAATTTCACCAGACCACATATGAAACATTTTTCTGTAATTAAACATATACTTTTATATTACATGAACTTGCAAACATCTTTGTCATAAATCATAAATAGGAAACTATTTTCCTCAAGAATTTAAAAACGAGTGTTTTCTAAATATTTTTGAGATTTTATAAAACCTACAAATTCTAAGTCTGAGAATTCCATGCTTAAAATATTTACTCTAAAAACAACTTTAAATTTGTTGTTTCACTACCCAAATTTTTCCTGACTATTTCATGGCAACTCTGTTTATTCGGGTAAAAATCCAAATAAAAAAATTTAATTGTTCAAGTAAGCTGAATTTGCCTTTGATGTTTTTTAAATTAAAATCCCTATTGCCTTAGAATGCTCTCTCCTAAAGTCATTAATGAAGCTGATGTCACCTTAATTTCTTTAAAGCATTCTTTTGTCCTGGGTACATATGGACATAAAGATGGGGACAATAGACATTGGAGCTACTAGTCAGGGAGAGGGGAAGGAGAGAAAGGGCTGAAAAACTACCTTATTGGTGCTATGCTCACTACCTGGGTGGCAGGATCATTCATTCCCCAATCCTCAGCATCACGCAATATGCCCATATAGCAAATCTGCATATGTATCCCTGAATCTAAAATAAAAGCTAAATTAAAAATAAAAGAAGCTGTGGGGTTTTTTTAAGGCCTAGAAGGCATTTTAAATTAACCATGAGAGTGAGAAGCCTTATTAGAAGAGAAAATTCTAGAAGAGCACATGTAAGGCTTCGATCAACTTTTAGTTTAGAAATGTTTAAAAAGCAAACTTTAAATAATTCATAGATTAAAAATGAATAAATAATGTGATTGTTTAAGAGAAAAAAAAAACCTAGAAACAAGTTAACTATAGTTAAAAAGGTTGAACTAGATCTGTAAATACCAATATAAATATATCTCAAAAACATAATAGGAAGAAAAAGAAAAATATAGAGGATATAGAGAAAATATCACAATAGCAATAATAATAATAAAGCATTGTTTTGGGCATATCTCTGCCTTGTTGTTAAACTTTGAATGGTCTATTTAGACACACACCGTGTAAGCCAGGAAATGAAAGTTTTCAATGGCCAGAAACTAGCCATGTTTCTCACAAAGGGAAGAAGCCCCCTAATCCTGCCTCCCACACTTTGCACATGCCACTTTTTTCTCCCAGAGTGGACGACTCCTATCACCTTCTTATTTGAACCAAGGTTTTTGTCACCTCTACCAAAACTGCTCTTTGAAAGGATGGAAATGGCCTCTACGTTTCTAGTCCCAATAGTTATTTCACAATCCTTACCTTATTGAAGTCATCAGAAACACTGACACAATTGATCACTCCTTTCTCCTTGAAACATATTCTCTGTCTTCTGAGACAGCTCACTCTTCTGGTCTTTTCCTATCACATGACTTGTTCTGAGTCTCCTTTGCTGGCTTCTCCTCATCTCCCCAGTCTCTACATGTTGAGGTATCCCAGGATACAGCCCTGAACCACTTCTCTATTTACCCTTACTCTTCAGTGATCTCATCCAGCTTCATGACTTTACACACCACATATCTACTGAGAATTTATATGTACATATCCCAAGCCTGGATTTATCACCTCAATGCTAGAATCTTACATGCAACTGCCTACTTGACCCTGTACTTTATCACCTTGTACTTGGATGTTAAATAGATTTCCAAACTTAACATGTCCTAAATTGAAAGCTTGGTAGTTGCTTTAAAAACTATTCCTGGCCAGGGGCGGTGGCTTACGCCTATAATCCCAGCACTTTGGCAGGCTGAGGTGGGTGGATGAGGAGGTCAGGAGTTTGGGACCAGCCTGGCCAACATAGTGAAACTCCGTCTCTACCAAAAATACAAAAAATTAGCTGGGCATGGTGGCATGCACCTGTAATCTCAGGGAATTTATAAAGTTGGGAAGCTGAAGCAGGAGAATCACTTGAACCGGGGAGGCGGAGGTTGCAGTGAGCTGAGAACGTGCCACTGCCTGCACTCCAGGCTGGGTGACAGTGCAAGACTCCCATCTCAAAAAACAACAAAAAACAAACAAACAAACAAACAAAAAAACTATTCCTCCAAATTTTTCCTCAAATTAGTAAATGAAAATTCCACTGTTCCACTTTCTCAGACCTTAATCCTTAAAGTCATCCTTGACTCCTCTCTTTCACATCCTACTTTTATTTCATTGGCAAATTTTATTCATATTCTCCATTATTAATACTCACTTTCAAGATATCTTTCTCTATCTATCTATCTATCTATCTATCATCTCTATCATCTATCTAATCTATCTCTCTCTCTCATAGGGAATATTAAATATTCTTCTAACTGGTTTTCCTGGTCACTTCTCTCATCCAATGGCTTCTTGTCTTGTTCATAGTAAAAGAATTATCCAGATTGTCTACTGGGCTTTTCATGATTTTGTCCCCGACCTCTGTGATCACATGCACTACAATCCCAGTGGTTCATCCTGAGTTCTCCCAGCAGCAATTAAACTGGACCTTAAAAGGAAGAGTGAAATTTCAATGATCAAGTAGGGAAAAGAGAGGCTGTCATTTTAAATAGGTATTCTCACCAGTAGGAGAACATTTGAGCAGAGACCTGAGGGTGGTGAAAAAATGACAATGTGGCTCTCTGGGACAAAGATGTTTCCACTAAGGGAACAGTGAGTGCACAAACTCTGGGGCAGCCATGTGCTTGGCAGGTTGAAGAAATGAGAGGAGTCTGAAGTCCAAAAGGCCAACCTAACAGCCCGGGTGAAAAGTATAGAAGATACTACCTGTTTCGGTGTAAATAGGAATTGAAAAGAAGAGACAAGAAGAAATGATGTAAATAAAAATTATTGCATGAACAAGTGTTTATCAAGTAACTCCTCTAGGCAAAGCAGTTTCTTAGACATAAGAGATCCAGTTAGACCAAAATGGTTCCTGCTTTCACAAAATGCATGGTCTTATATAGAAGATAGATACTGAGTGACTGGCAATTGGTTTTATCATGTAAGGCAATAAAGAGAGGGGATTTCAAAATGCGATTGGAACTTTGGTGGTAGTTCGTGAACATAGTTGTATATGAAGTGAAATTTATATAGGACACCTATGAAAGTTCTTAGAAACTTCTTTATGGATGAGAAGCTCTTCAACAATGATCCCACTGAGAGGGGTTTCTAATTAAACATGTAAAACAGGCAATACCCTCAGTTGAAAAGAGGCAGAAGAACATACTGGGAACAAAGACAACTAACCCTGGGTTTAAAATTTATCTCTGTTACCTAATATCTCTAATTTTCAATTTCCTCCTCTGAAAGATAAGGTTGATCATTGTACCATCATTACAAGGCTGTTGTGAAGCTTTAGGTAAACCACCTCGCATGATAATTTCAATAAACATTCTATGTTTGTATAATAGCTAGTATGTGTAGAGAGACTTGAACAACTTAAAGACTTTCTGAGACAATATCTACTACTGACAAGGAAGCTCTCATAATATACATCTTATTAAGAATTTCTGTAATAACCTAGTGAATCAGTGCTTGCATAAGGCTTTGTTTTATTTTTGATGGAATGAAATAAAAACCAAATAATATTTGTTCTTTCATTTTATTTGTAAAATCCAATATTCTTCCACCTCACATAAAAATAGAGATGAAAGAATTTGTTATATAATTTAGAATTTCCTTAGGTCATTTAAGTGAAAGAAAGTTCAGTGCAGAGAAATATTTGTAACAGCTGGCATTACCCATTCACTGTGGTATTCAATATCTTCTACACTAAGAAATGCCAATAGCATTAACACATGCTCAGTTTTATAGAAAGATGTGTGGTAATAATCTATGGGATCTACTTTTTATATTGCAAAATTCCATTATGAGTAAGAGAAGGGCACTGTTATCTATTTAAAAAGAGATACCAAAAATAAATACCAAAAAATATTTACCAAGATAAAAATCAACGCAGTGAATGCTGAGAGCTGTACTATGGAGAAAGATAATCACCATCTTCTGAGTGCAAAAAATTGAAATCAGGCAGTTCAGTGGCTTAAAAATAAAGGAGCAGGTGAGAATATGAGCCCTGGGTAGATAGTAATCACAGATCAACTTGAGTTAAATGCAGGCATTTTTATTAAAGAGTCTAAAGATTGTGAGATTGGGGTCAATATAACAGATTTAATCCCTCTTGAAAATATATTATATGGCAGAAAAATAATTTTCAAATGAGAAACAATCAGTAACAGTAAAGATAATTGAAGATGAGTAGGGGAATAAATATATAAGCTATATTAAATAAATTTTCAAAAATTCAGAAAGCAGATAAAAGCATTGGATGGACACCACAGCCCAGGGGAATATGCTCAGGGCTTCTGACACAATTGTGGATTTGTTCAATTCCTGAATTTCTTATAGTATATAAAGTTTAAAATTATGATAAAGGCATAAAGATAAATCTTTTACATTTTCTTGTAATATACTGTATTTTCCAATATAGAAAATTTCTTCTTTCCTTTCAAATGTATCCTTCATATGAAAATATCTTTATTTTGAAATCACATTTGAATTTTTTGGCAAAATAAAATCTTCACATTTAAAATAATTTTTATTTAGAACTTGGAGGCCACTTTATATTAATCTGGCTTTCATTTCTTTGTAAGTTACTTATACTTCTTTCACTGCTTTCTGTATTTTCTCTTCGTTTGGAATTCTGAAACTTCACCAAGCTTTGTGTGTGGGGCTTGTTATTAGCCCTGCCTGACACCACGTGGACCCTTGGGAACCTTTCCCAGATGAACACTGGAACTTCTGGATGAATTCTTCACAGTTCTGAGTACTTTTGCCAGACTTTGCGCTTTTTTATCATGTGGTGCAGTAGACTAGTAACTTGCCCAGGCTTGCTTTTCTGAGTCACTAATTCAGTCTTTCCCTGTGTTAACTCTCCTACTACTAAATCTATCTAATGATGATTTATTTTTAATTGAAGCAATCACATTTTAAGTTTTAGTATTCTTTCCTCAAAACAAGTTTTGGTTTCTTTTCTTGTTTTATGAAAGTGATATTCTGTTATGCCTCTCTACTGATGTTAATTTGATTTATTTTAATATGTTCTGTTTCCTTTATTAACTCTCTTCATTGAAATATGTTCTCTGTCAGCATTATCAATTCTTAGTTTTCTGTTTGTTTTTATAAAACAGTTAAATAAATAAGGTCTACACTTGAATACTTTTGTGGCTAAGATGTATTTCTTAAATTCATAACCCTAGGTGTGTTAGACTGGAAACGAATACAGATCTAATTATAGAAGTCCTCCAGTGATTGCACTTGAGAAGTCCAAATGGACATGTTTCTGAGGGTAGCCTCTTGGTAAACCAAAAGTAGTTATTTAGAACAGTAATTCTCAAACTTAAAAGTTTCACAGCAGATCCCGAGGTCAAGAGATAGAGATCATCCTGGCCAACATAGTGAAATCTAGTCTCTACTAAAAATACAAAAAGATTACCTGGGCATGGTGGCTCATATGGGTAATCTCTGCACTTTGGGAGGCTGAGGCAGGCAGATCACAAGGTCAGAAGATCGAGACTATCCTGGCTAACGTGGTGAAACCCTGTCTCTGTTAAAAATACAAAAAATTACCTGGGTGTAGTGGCACGCACCTGTAGTCCCAGCTACTCGGGAGGCTGAGGCAGGAGAATCACTTGAACCTGGGAGGTGGAGGTTGCAGTGAGCCAAGATCACACCACTGCACTCCAGCCTGGTGACAGAGCAAGACTCTGTCCAAAAAAAAAAAAAAAAAAGTTTCAATGCTCACACCATCCTCCAATTACTAAATCAGAATTTTGAAAGGTGGGATGTAGAGTTTACTTTTTTCAAATTCCACGATTTATTCCAGTGTGTGGCCAAGTATGAGAACCACTCCTTTGAGCACTTCTATTTTTCTAGTGCCACACATGCTGCAGAAACCTTCCTGCCAGAACTATCCTTTCGATATGCTAGTTTTAGCTTTGTGCCAATGCAGGTATCAGACATCTTCAGAGAGTAAACTGACTAGCCTCTTTCATCGTATTTAGTTACTTTTTTCCAGTTTCATGGTCTCTAACCTTGGAATTGTCCCAAAAGTCTGCTGGGAAATCTCCTATGTTTTGTTGGTGTCTGTGATTAGAGATTTCAACACTCCACTCTCAGCATTAGACAGATCATCTAATCAGAAAACCAACAAAGAAACATTGGATTAAAACTTCACTTTAGACCATATGGACCTAACAGATCTCTGCAGAACATTTTATCCAACAGCTGCAGAATACATGTTCTTATCAGCACATGGAACATTCTCCAGAATAAACCATATGTTAGGGCACAAAACAAGTCTCAACAAATGTTTAAAAATCAAAGTCATACCAAGTATCTTCTCAGACCACAATGAAATAAAACTAGAAATCAATAACAAGATGAACTTTAGAAACTGTACCAATGCATGGAAAGAAATTCAAAAGCAAATCAAAAAAATTCTAGAAACAAACAAATATGGAAACACAAAATACCAACACCTATGGGATACAGAAAAAGCAGTGTGAAGAGAGAGGATTATAGTGATAAATGCTTACATCAAAGAAAGTACACAGATTTTAAATAAACAATCTAATGATGCACCTCAAAGAACTAGAAAAGCAAGAACAAGCTAAGCCCAAAATTAAGTAGAAGAAAAGAAATAATAAAAATTGGAACAGAACTAAATGAAATAGAGAATGAAAAATACAAGGCGTCAACTAAGTAGAAGAAAAGAAATAATAAAAATCAGAACAGAACTAAACGAAATAGAGACTAAAAAATACAAGGCATCAACAAATATAAAGTTTTTTGAAAAGATAAACAAAATTAATAAACAACTAGCCAGATAAACCAAGAAAAAAAGAAAGAAGATCCAAATAAACAAAATCAGAAACAAAAAAGAGATGTAACAACAGATACCACAGAAATGTATAAGATGACCAGAAACTGTTATGAGCAACTATATACTAACAAACTGGAAAACCTAGAGGAAATGGATAAATTCCTGGACACATACAACCTACCAAGACTCATTCAGGAAAAAGTATAAACCCAAACAGACCAATAATGAGTAATAAGATTGGTGAATAAGCAACAAAAAGTCTCCCAACAAAGGAAAGCCCAGGACCGAATGGCTTCACTGCCAAATTCTACCAAACTTATAAAGAACTAATAACAAGTCACTTCAAACTACTCCAAAAATTTGAAAATGAGAGAATTCTAATTCATTCCGCAAAGTCAGCACTATCCTGACACCAAAACTAGACAAGTACATGACAAAAAAACAAAAACAGAACTACAGCCCAGTATCCCTGATGAACATAGATACAAAGTGTTCTCAGCCTTGCTGAGTCTTAACATCAATTGGTTACCATCAACCTTTTGTTATACAGAAATTCTGCACTATTGTGATCTATTAGTAATAACACCTTCAAGTCGCCAATGCTGCTATGAATTCATGTTACCTTCTTTCATTTTATTATGACAGGAAGAAATCTTATTCCACCAAGATCTAGAAATAATCAAGTTTGTGTTCATTCTTCTTCAATTTAACAAGTAGACATTGAGTCCCTGCCCTATGTTCTAAGTTCAAAGAAGGATCAAAAGTGCAGATCCAGCCTCATGTGTGTTTTTACATTCTTATGTATTTTTTATAGGAGTAAGTCCCCACTTCCAGCAAATCAGAAGCAATCTAAATGTTCAATAATATATTATTGGTTCAGTGAGTTAAGGTAACATACATATATTGAAATACTATTAAGTTTTTATGTATATTTGAAAATTATGGCATAAGAAAAATTCTTACAATATGAGGTTAACTAGAAAAAGCAGCATGCAGAAGGACACATAAAGCTTAATTTCAGCTAAAAAAAAATAGTGGTTTTTGCCCCTGGATTGAGGCACCCTGGACAATTAGTGCAATCTTGTGTATATTTTTTCTCTTTTTTTAAACTTAAGTTCAGAGGTACAAGTGCAGATTTGTTACATAGGTAAACTTGTGTCGTGGGAGGTTGTTACACAGATCATTTCATCACACAGGTATTAAGCCTAGTATCCATTAGTTATTTTTCCTGATCCTCTCCCTCCTCCCATCCTCCACCTTCCAAAAAGCCCCAGTGTCTGTTATTCCCCTCTATGAGTCCACGTGATTTCATCATTTAGCTTCCACTTAATAAGGGAAAATATGCAGTATTTGGTTTTCTGTTCCTGTTAGTTTGCTGAGGATGATGGCCTCCATCTGCATTCATGTCCCCACAAAGGACATGATCTCATTCTTTTTTATGGCTCCATAGTATTCCGTAGTGTATATGTAACATATTTTCTTCATCCAGTCTATCATTGATGGGCACTTAGGTTGATTCTATGTCTTTGCTATTGTGAATAGTGCTGCAATGAACATACATGTGAATATGTCTTTATAATAGAATGCTTTGTATCCCTTCAGGTATATATTCAGTAATAGAATTGCTGTGTCAAACAGTATTTTGTTTTTCACGTCTTTGAGAAATTGCTACCCTGTCTTTCACAATAGTTGAACTAATTTATATTCCCACCAACAATGTATAAGTGTTCCTTTTTATCCATAAGATTAGCCAGCATGTTATTTTTTGGCTTTTTAATAACATCCTTTCTAACTGGTGTGAGATGGTATCTCATTGTGGTTTTGATTTTTTTTTCTCTAATGAACAGTGATATTGAGCTTTGTTTTTTGTATAATTGTTGGCCTCATACATATCTTTTAAAAAGCGTCTGTTTATGTTTTTTGCCCATCTTTTTATGGGGCTATTTGTATTTTTCTTGTAAATTTGTTCCTTAGAGATTCTGGATATTAGACCTTTGTCAGATGCACAGTTTGCAAATATTTTCTCCCATTTTGTAGGTTGCCTGTTTCTTTTGCTGTGCAAAACCTCTATAGTTTACTTAGATCCCCTTCATCAATTTTTGCTTTTGTTGCAATTACTTTTGGTGTCATAATTGGGAAATCTTTGCCCATGCCTATGTACTGAATGGTATTGCCAGAGTTGTCTTCCAGAGTTTTTACAGTTTGGGGTTTTACATTTAAGTGTTTAATACATCGTGAGTTAACTTTTGTATATGATGTAGGGGAAGGGATCTAGTTTCAATCTTCAGCATATGCCTAGCCAATTATCCCAGCACTATGTATTGAACAGGGAATATATTGCTTGCTTTTGTCACCTTTGTCAAAGATCAGATAATTGTAGGTGTTTAGTGTTATTTCTGGGTTCTCTATTCTGTTCCATTGGCCTATGTGTCTGTGTTTGTACCAATACCATGCTGTTTTGGTTACTGTAGCCCTATAGTGTAGTTTGAAGTTAGGTTGTGTGATTCCTCCAGCTTTGTTCTTTTTGCTTAGCATTGCCTTGGCTATTCAGGCTCTTTTTTGGTTCCATATGACTTTTAAAATAGTTTTCTTTAGTTCTATGAAGAATGTCAATGTTTTTCAATATCTTCTAATACAAACATGTCTTTTTAATACAGTATTTTAAAGTTACTTTCTTTGAATAAATTAAAGTATCAGAAATATGTTTTTATGTCATATCTATTTTGACAGTAGAAGTGCAAATAGCAACAGACAGGACCTAACTATTCCACTTTAAATTATCAGTGGGCACAGGCCTAGAAAATAAAACTTGCAACCCAGAAGTCAAGTGAACCTTTAAATTTCCCTTAAATATTTTACAGTGTAAGTCTTGAAATAAAGTGGTTAAAAAACTTTTGTTGTTGTTGTTTATTTTTGTTTTGGTAGAGAACCTTGCTAACTCATGTGGTTCATTAAGAATTATTTCAGCAAAAATGGATGATACATTTTAGGTCAAAGGATTGTTGCCCTATGCAAATTTTAAGCTTTCACATTGAGTCTCTTGCCTCAATGTAGAGGTTTGCTTGAAGCCTTTTAACTCATAAGCTCTACTGATCCCACTCCATGTCAGTTTTAAGTGGGATAATACTTCACAGAATTTGGCACAGCCCCTCCTCCCAACCCATTATTAATAAATGAGAAAAAGGAATAAAAAAGTAGAAAGTGGATAAGGAGGTAATAGGGATGCCAGATATATTTATTGTTTATATATCTTCAAGGCGTTGAACCAAAGTAATATGAAAGTGTCTTCTTAAAAGTCAAAGCTGGTGGAAAACGCAAGCAAGAAAGTCTCCTTCTACTTTTGGTTAATGAGCCTCTTCTTGTTTGTCAGTCAGCCAACCACACCCCTCTTGGCTACGTAATATCTACAGGTGGCTTGGAGATCAAGCACTACCTTCCGAAGAAAATACTGCCACTGCCGCCCTCCAGAGCCTCTCTCTCCAAGGGTGGTGCACAGCCATGGGGAATCCAAGTACATGAGAACATAATCATTCTACTATGCAAGAGAGCAAACTGATCTATAAAAAGCTCTGGGCAGGGCTGCAAAGATGCACTTCACTGACTTTGAAGGAGACGGTTACAGTATTTTCCATTAAGTGCCATAGAAGATGCTAAAATTGAGTCAATATTTCCTGTGATATATCATGGAGTAATGCATCATATTAATTTACCAGTTCAGTAGCCAAGTAGATAATGTCTGACTAAATGAAAATCAAATTTTAGAATATTTAATTACATAAAAAACAAACATGTAATATCTAATCTGTTAAAAATTACATGTAGAAATTATTCTAACAATACATTGTTTTATCCATTATTACCCCTATGTTTGTGGTAATATAGTTTTGTTTCTTTTTGGTGTTACCACACAGCCAATTTTGATGAATGGTACTCTTTAATTCCAAAAGGCACTACCAAATGTTTTATATAGTTGTTCAAATATTTTTTTAAAAAACTAATATATCAATCTTTGGAGGAATACTGGGCTTACCATTCATTTTAATAACAAAAGAAATTTCTTGAAATTTAGTTTTAAACTGTAAAACATGTACTGTGATCAGAAGGTACAATATATTCTAAATGTTTAAGTATTTCTATCACTAAATAGTAAATTATTCTACTGACTTTATCATGTATATTTAAATACTTGGAATAATAGTTATTATTTTTTCTAAATGCGGTTTCCATAGAAACAATACTCTTCACTTATCAGGCAATAAAAGACCAGAATTGACTCTACTAAGCTGTGAAGCTCCTTTAACCTTTGAGTTTACTGAATTCACATGTAGATTAAAATGCATTTCAAACATTTAATCTATTTTGTATAATACATACTGTCTTTTTCTATATAATAATATATTTAGAATGCTAACATTTTAGCATGTTTTATTACATATTTGTTTATAGATATTTGCATACACAAAGAGAAAGTAAGAGACAGATGTAGATAATAATGGTATCTTTACAAGTCTATTAATTGTTCTCTAGAAATATTACACATTTAGAAATGCATTAATGTAAAAATAAAGTAGTTTTGTTAAGCATATTTGCAAAGCTAGGTTTTTAAATAATCAAGATATTTTAACATAATAAGCAGTCTACCATTATATATTTCAGTGTACCAATTCTCAATAGGTCAAATGCATCAGTGCAAAATTGGGGAATGTAGAAATGGCTGGTAAGTATTTGGGACCTGTTTAAAAAAAAAACAAAAACAAAGGGATGACATATAGGAGTGGAGTACAGTGTGACTTTTTAAAAACCGTATTCTTTTTGAAAATGCTTTAACTCATCAAATGATTACTTGGTTACCTGCAAAGAGTTAAGTCAGAGAAAAATCAAAATCTAGAATATATAGTATTTATAAGTAACACATATAATTATCTCTATTCACTCAACAGTCCTAGTCCAGTAAAAGCTCATATTATCATATTTTCACAGATGGAACCACCCTTCCTTTTTGGTGTACTACACTTGAATGAATAAGCATCCTGTCTTGGAAACAAAGCTGTAAAATAAATAGAAATAGCGATGTAATTAGCCTTCTGCCCTTAACACCTGACATGGCTTGGCTGTGCCCCCACCCAAATCTCATCTTGAGTTGTAGTTCCCATAATCCCTATGTGTTTACTGAAGGGAACAGGTGGAGATGTTAATCATGTGGGCAGTTTTTCCCAGCCTGTTCTTATGATAATGAGTTAGTTCTCACAATATTTGATAGTTTTATAAGGGGCTTTCCCCCTTTTGTTCATTCTTCCTCTTCCTGACATCATGTGAAGAAGGACATGTTTGCTTCCCTTTCCACCATGATTGTAAGTTTCCTGAGGCCTCCCAAGCCCTGCAGAACTGTGAGTCAATTAAACCTCTTGCCTTTATAAATTACCCCATCTTGGGTATGTCCTTAAAGCAGCATGAGAATGGACACCAATACTTACCAGGATCTGAAAACACTCAGTAGCCAAAAAAAAATTATTTAATTTAATCTTGGTATGAATTTAAATAAGAAAAATGGACCTATTTGATCAAACAAATACAAAGCCAAGTTTTTAAGTGTAACAATGTGTGCCTCGTCAGTTCCTCTAAGGTTAGGGCAAATGGCAAAGTATTTAAGTTTATGGAAGAATGAGTTCTGATTAGGCATTAAAATAATGTCTTGATACAGAGGAAGTCATGGAGCTTGTTTTGTAAAATGTTATGATCCTAATGAGATCAGCCAAAGGCAAAAATGTGAGGTAAGTGAAGTCTATCTGTGCATCATACATACACTTCCTATTCTAGATCTTAACTTCCTACCTCTGCCCACTTATGTTTCTCCATGGCGTTCCCACTCCTCTATCAGATCTCACCAAGCGGTATATACAACCAACCTACCCTGATAGAATCCACATCTCCTCATCCATGCATTGCTGTTTCTCAATCAAACTTAACACCTTGTGAGCCATTCACTAAAGTTACTGTTAGCCATTCCCTAAAGTTACTGTTAAAGTGGGCTAATCACAAAAACAATGCCAGAAATATACGTTAATGATTGCTGCTTGCTTTATCTATTTTTTGAACTATTGAACTATAGAAAGACAAAAAAAAACTTATTTTCTTTGGTAAGTGTTCAAGTCTTATTTTAGGTACTTTGTTATAAAATATTGTTGCCTCATTTAAATTATTTCTAAACTCCTGAAGACTCAATTTTGAGTGAGATGTTTCTTATATGCCAGTTTGAATTTCTAAATAACAAATTATATTAATAGTAAGATGTTTTCTGTCAATTGACAAAAGAGATTGACAAAAGAGAAGCCTAAGTTCAGCAGTTTTTTTTTTTTTTTAGATGGAGTCTCACTCTTGTCGCTCAGGCTGGAGTGCAGTGGTACCATTTCAGCTCACTGCAACCTCCGCCTCCCAGTTTCCAGCTATTATCCTGCTTCAGCCTCCTAAGTAGCTGAGATTACAGGCCTTACTCACCCACCACCACACCTGGCTAATTTTTGTACTTTTTAGTAGAGACGGAGTTTCGCCATGTTGGCCAGGCTGGTCTCGAACTCTTGACCTCAGGTGATCTGCCTGCCTCGTCCTCCCAAAGTGCTGGGATTACAGGCGTGAGCCACTGTGCCTGGCCAGCATTCTTTATCTATAACAGAATTTGAGATTTGATAAAACACACATGTGTTAAGAAGAAAAAAATAGCAAAAAGAATTGGCTAGATTTTAAGTTCTTTTGCTTTATTAAGTGATATTGTACAAAAATGTTATGATATTTATTTGTGGAATTCGAAAGTGACCAAAGCTCATAATATCAGACAATTTGACCATGTAAGCCAGGCCAAAGAGATTATTACTTAATGAGCACTTTAATGAGAAAAAAAGTAATACATTAAAAGGCAGGGTTTTTTATAACAGAAACACTAACTGTAACTTATTGTTTCATTTCACTCTTCAAAGGAAGTCAGTGGACAAATGATTCCAGTACACTTGAATAAAAGTAGATTGTTAAATGCATGTAACAACTTCAGGCAATTCCCATCGATTGAGATCTTTGTCCATGCTATAAGATAAAAATCTCAGCAAAGATTCCAAGAACACAGAATCATGGTTTCCACATGTTCACAAATTGCTAAGATGCTACTCTATTACCTGACATCTACAGAAGAATTCATGCATAAACAAAGAGGCAATCAATTAAAGTCCAAAATTATTTTAGTTGGCATTTAAGAAACAAACATGGGGGCAAAATTGATCTCTGATATTGATCTTAGCCTCTGCCTCTCTTTTCTCCTCTTAATGTGCTTACATATGCATTCCCTTTGAGTATTTGTCAATCACGTCATCAGTTCAGCTCTACTCATAATCCGGAGAGCCAGATCCCTAAGATAAACCAGAACAGTGCCCCAGTCCTAAGTGTGACCCTGTGGGATGTCCAGCTCATATATTAATAGCTGTTTGATCTGGGGATTTCGCTGTACACTGTCCACTCCAGATTGCCTCTCTGGACAGATGGCCAACTGTTAACATTTTCGCCTTCTTTTCTGAGCTTAGGTATTTATGCTTTCCCTCCTTTCCCCTAACCACTGTGGTTTCTGATAGAGGCTTTTCACCCCGGGCTGGAGTTTCTGTTTCAGGGTGGCCTCCCAGGCTGAACAGAGTGGTTTTTACCACGTGTGGCTACAGATGCTAGAGATAAGTGAGGAAGGAAAGAGAGGGAACTGTGTTTTGGATGACCTATTACCTTCCAGGAAAGGACCTAGCCTCTTTACATGGCTTCCACTCACGTCAACACTGTAAATTATGGTTATTAGTTTCATTTTCCAGTTTAAAAAACTGAAAATCAAAAATAAAGTTTGCATATTTTATGCTGCTAAGCTGTCAACTGGATGACAGGGTTTCTACTTCCGGCTCTGCCACTGAGGACTTTGGTCAACTCCCTCAATTTTGTTCTCCCTCAACTGCCACATCTGCCAAATACGGTTATTGTTGTCAGGCTGATATCTTTGAGGCCCAGTGTTTCTCAAGTTTTCTGAAATTATGATAGAAAAAAGTTACTTCTGTGATTAAGACTGTTTAAATGTGATAGTGGGTAATGGGATTTCATTATACTATTCTCTTTACTGTGTTATACAATTAAAGTTTGCCATAAGAAACATTTTTTAAATCTCTATTATCTAAGGAACAATACACCAGCCCATTTTCACTAAAACATGTAAATTAGTGGTAATTTAGAAATTATCTTAATTATCTTCGTATTTATTTTACACATGAAATAGGCAAAAACTGCTACCAGTGGCAATTGAATTTTTCTATCTGTTCCATATTTTGCTAAAACAAAATCTTTATGTAATAAAATCAAACAAGAATATTCTTCTCCACTTAAAAATAGCCTTGAATCAAGCATTTTGTTTCTGTGGGCACCCACTCTGGTATAACTGAACCATATGCTTTATTTACAATTCTGCCAGACTTTCCCCAGATTCCTTTCTTTAAAGGGTCTCTAGCTGGACAAGAGACTTGTGTTCTAACAGACACTTTCACCCTAGATATCACTGAGTAGAGAGTTAAGAGACTCTGACTGCTAGAAAATCCACCCCTTAAACCACACCATTTCTGCTGGGGTATGCGATGTTCACCAAAAATGAGCAAGTTAATTGAATGACAAACAATTTCCCACATTACTAAGCTTTCAAAAACAATGCCATGTTCTCTTTTGAAAGTTCAGAGTTATGAACAGTAACCATTATCCCACTTCAATTTCATTCATTCAAATAGTGAAAGCAGGAATGCTTAAAATATAAATAACTAGCAAAACTCAACCAGATGTTTATCACGGGTGATTTTTTTTTTCTTTTTTTCTTCTTTTTTTTATAGCTCAAATTCCCTGAACCAATTGAGGAGGAAATAACGTAAGATTTAAAATGTTTCCTTTAAATTTTTATTTAGTTACTAAACTTTATCTCCTGTAAGTTCAGAAAAGAATGGGAATTCTTACCTATCATAGGACTATCTATTTTTCTGGAATGGCAATTCCCCTGCACTCTTCAAAATTCAGTGTGAGGCATACAACATTTGATTGGTGAGAGGCCCTATTTGAAATGTGGAATTAAAGAGGTACCCCTTTATTGTGTCTTACAATGCTTGGAATCTCAAGCCAGTTTAGTATTTACAGATTGTTTGTGACTGTGAAATAATTGCATGTTAGAGTCCAGATGTATGAGTTTGATATTTCAAAATTCATTAGTTCAAAATTCAATTCTGGCCCACCCAGAAACATGAGATTAAACGAAGAGACCAAAAACCAACACATTCATCACATAACTACTTGGTTGGTACCAATATCCTCCAGCACATAAATGTAAAGCACACATCTTTGGACATGAGAAAATTAGTCAGAAGTACTCTATTGTAGAAGCAAATAAATGGTTTTAAGAACAGCTGTTACTGCTGCAGGGCGGGTAAATATTTGATTCTGTGACACAGAAAATACTAAGCAAACATGGTCCTTTAAAGAAAGGGCAGAGATGGGTATATGGTACTTCCAAGCAGCATTTCCAAATATTCTCATCCCACCAAAAGAAAGAACAGAAACAATTCTTAGTGAATGCTTGAGAGAAAAATCACAGATATGAGCAGTTTTGTAATGGGAAAGAGGCTCAATGAAACAGAGTTTATTGAGACAACAGGACTTTGGAGATCAGAGCCTTTTTATAATTCATTCTTTTCCTTTTTGCACATTCAGGCCCACATGATGTAAAAAGTACCCATTCTGTATGAAGAAGTTCAAATGACCAACTCTAAATGAAGACTTAGAGGGATGGAAGAGTTGATTCCAAATACAGGAAATAAAAACTGGGGCTAGAAGTTCAACTTAGTTTCCAGTTATATGTAAAAATGGAGTCAGTAAATGTAGCCCAACACTCATGTTTGAAATAAATTTGTAAAACGCCATAAACTTCGTAATTTTACCAGTTTTGATCACTTCCCTCTAAAGACTAGTAATAATGTACTAAAATTGTGAAAGGCTTATATTTTGGGTATTTTTATTAAAAACCTCCCACCTTAACCACCATACTCTCCATCCTTCTTCACTTTGCTTATGCTCCATCTGGGAGGTTGATCTGTATGGCGCACACCAATAGCTGCCACATCCTCTGGCTTCTGGTTGGTTTGGCCAATGAGAAACACAAGCAGATGTTGAGATGATAGAAAAGGATGAGTTTAGGATATTTATGGATTCCCTTAGGACTCTACCTGCTGGGTTGCTGGGAGTTGGTTTCATCTTTCCTGAAGGTCCCAGCTTTTGCCAGATGGCCCTCTCCATAAGTCCATTCTCCTTGGTTTTAGTAAAGCTTCTCCTCTTCTTATGCCTTCTCCCTTACACCCTGCAAAATATAGCAACCCAAAAGTGACACCACATGCCTGGGTGAATAGAAAAAATTAATTCCACAACAAACAATCTTGTAAATGTAGGGGAAGTTGATTCATACCACGTGTTCATCTAAATAGCTTGTTTGGCTGCTGCATAAGCTTGAGAGGTCTTGGATAATGACTGAGTTGTGTTTTAATCTGCAGCTCCAGATGAGGAAAAATCAATACAGTCTTTAGCAGCTAGAATACAGCTGTTGACTTAGCCAGTTAGAAAAAAATCTGTCAAGGAAAATTAGAAGCAGTTTCATAGATACAAAAGTATATCTTTACTACTTTGCTTCAGGACAGTCAACTCTCCTGCCCAATGTCATAATTTAGTCCTTTATAGTCATTATATACCACAGAACATCACAGAGGCTTGTTTGTTATATTGATGATGTTATACTAATGAGTCTGGGGATCAGGACTAGTAAGACCCATGTAGATAAGAGGATAGCAACTAAACCCTGTGAAGTTTCAGAGGTTTGCCACATTGGTATAGATTCCTAAAAATCCAGTAATTTTGGAAATATTAGTATATTGTTTTGAAAGTGAGATATCGGCTCACCTACCACAAATAAAGGCACAATGCTTGGAGGACATTTTTGAATTTTGGAGCAAAATATAGCAGGTTTAAATTGTCAATGTGGAGTGGGTTCCACTTCAAGAAAAGGCTTTGCAGCAAGTCCAGGCTGTAATAAAAACACTGCAGACACTTGGACATTTTAACCCAGAAAAGCCTGTGGAGGTAGAAATTCTGTTATATAAAAAATGTCACAGGGAGGAGGTCTGGAAGACTGGAGGAGAGGGAGGTGCAGGCTCCTATTCCCTCAGCTACCTTCTGCCTGTTTTGGCTATCTCCACTGAAAGACCCTGTTCTTCCCAGGCATCCTTCCCCACAGAGCCTCTCTCTACCTTCTTGTAACTGCTCCTTTCCTTGCCTCTTTAGGCCTAGGAGTGACAGGCTCCTGGCTGTGGCCAAGCCCATAGGACCGCACAATTATTTGATGATGTTTGTCTACCCTTTTGTAGTCACTTTATTAACCTCTTCTGTTTCAAAGTGACATCTCTTTCCTATGACTGCTTGTTTTCAGCAAGAAAATAGAGAATCTGATGAACTAGGATCCCATTCTACAGAACAGACAGGAACCCTGTGGATATTTAGCAGTAGCACAATCACAGGAAGGTAAAATAGAGCTGTAAAGATAAATTGAGGTATTAACTGTGAAACTCATTGTTCAGTGCCTGGCACTTACTAGGTTTTCAATTTATGTCATTCCTTTTTCCTTGGCCTCGCCTCTCTCTTCTATATTACTTCAGTTGCCATAGCAACTGTTTTTCAGTGGCACCTAGTTTTTGAATGATCTGCTTTACACAGCCTTAATCATTTTCATAGCACCTCTGGTGAGGGCACTGTGCTTCTGTCACCAACCACACGGTTTTCTGATGGTCTTTCTCTTTTTTCCCTGAGATAACATTTCTTCCAAATCACCATATTAAGGTAGGCTGATTAGGGAATCTCTTCCAATGTTTATGGCTATTGTAATAATGCTTTAATGTTCTGGGTCATATCCTATATTCTTTTTAAGATTTAACCCATCTGCTTATGATTGATCAGTCTTTCATATGTAGGCACACTCAAATATGGGATAATTATGTTTCCTTATAATTACGTGACAACTCCCCTCCACTCCACTTTTTTGCCCCTATTGGAAATTCCTTGGAATTAAACTTCTGTTATAGACTATTCTTTTTAAAAGGGTGGTAAGTTTGCCAAGCTCTCATAAATTCAACAAGTATTTATTGTGTGCCTACTTGATGCTCAGAGTATAATAGTGAGTATATTTCTACCTTTAAGGAATTTGTAGTCCAATTGGGAGCTCCCAGATTGTCTTCTCTCCAGAATAGAAATCCCTTCCTTAAGACATGGCATCCTATTTGTCCAAAGGTGGGTAAAGTTCTTAAATCTCCATCCCACCATGGAAAGCATTATTATTATATCAACTCAGACCTGAGATAAGAAGGCCTGCATTCAAATCATGACTCCTCAAATCTTCGGCTAGCCACTTACTAGCTGGGGGACTTTTTACTGGATTACTTAACCTTTCCTCACAGGCTTGTTTTGAGATTTAAATGTAATAATCAGTGTAAATCACCTAGTATAATACCTGGAATATTCACTTAAAAACAAGTCTCCTAGAGAAATACATTACGGATGAGGAGAGGGTTCCAGGCAGAGACATGGATCATGGTAGTCCCCAACCATAGATTTTTCATAACTCAACCAATGAGTTATGAATTTTGAGTTATGAATTTTGAGTTATGAACCAATGAGTTCTGTATTTTAAGTAGACTTATCTGTGTGTTATATTTTTAAGACTTCCTTTAAATGCCAGATATTTAGTTTTCTTTTTTTTTATTTTTTTTTTATTATTCTTTAAGTTCTAGGGTACATGTGCATAACGTGCAGGTTTGTTACATATGTATACTTGTGCAATGTTGGTG
>NW_012116032.1:2645296-2660553 GCF_000951035.1 Colobus angolensis palliatus | reverse complement strand
TCATTTCAAAATGCAGAAATCACCGGTCTTCTGTGTCCTTCGCGCTGGGAGTTGGAGACTGGAGCTGTTCCTATTCAGCCATCTTGCTCCGCCCCCAGATATTTAGTTTTCAATTCAAAAACATGATTTAGGCATCAGCCAAGAAATTACTTGCCTGCCACCATGCATACAGAAATCAGATGCTTGTAGTACAAATATTTTCATTTATTCAAGTTTCCAACCAAGTCTCTTTCTCTTACAACTTTCAACCCAGATGGTTTACTCTGCTTGCCTTGTTTTTTATATATTATCTAATGGAGTAATGCTAAATGAAGTATTCTACTTAATGAAGTACTAATGAAGTAGCTTTTTGACAAGTTACTACCACTGTCATTTGGCAAATGTTAATGTACATTTTTCCTTCTTCCTGTGACTCTTAAATAGTAAAGAACCTTCGTAATGAGAAAAAATTAGCCCATTTAGTAATTTCACTTCATACTATTTTTATAATAAAACAAGTACCACTCATTTTGTATTTCATAGTGGAGCCAACTATCAGGTAAGTAGAGACTCAAGTCAAGACTGAGGTAATCCACCTGTGCCATTTTCCTTGCAATTCCTTCCAGTGTCACACCAGGATACGGTTTGAAGAAACACTACTTTGGGATCTGTAGACATGATGCTTCTGCCAATATTGTCATTGAGTATACTTATGACCTCGGGCAAGTAATTTCACTTCACTTCATATCTGTAGCTCGAAGATGGAGGGACTCATCCATTGTGACTCTTCCCTTTCTAGAAACCTACATCATGTACCAGACCCTTCTCCTGTGTTTCTCTGGGTAGGTGTGCAGCATGCCTATTCATACCTACCATGCCTATGCCCAAGCCAAAGAACATTGACTTGATTTATGTTGACCAAAAAACATGTAAGAATATTTCAGACATGAGAAAAATTTAAAAACATAAATAACACTGCTCTTCAAATGCACTGAATGATTAATTGAGAATATTCTTTTGGTTTCAGTGACAATAGTCATGAAATAACAGACTCTAATTGGAAAGCAAATAACATTTCCCAAAAGGCTATCTTGAAAATGATTTTTGTGTTGCCCATTGGATGTTTGCATACAACTTTCATCTTTGGCCAGAACCCGAATATAGACTAGACTGGCCTAGAAAGGTAATGGCAATAAAATAAGAGACTTTTGTAATGAAGTCGAGCAAAAGAAAATAAAGGCATTCTCTAAAATACAAGCTTCTAACAATGGTTGCTTTGAATTCACTGCTATTAATGTTTCTCCACAGGGTAGGCATCCACCTTTATACAAAACTGGCAGTGTTAGAAATCCCAGAAAACTCATTTAGTAGTATAAAAGCATCTCTGTTTCTTGTATAAAATGTTTTGCTCCTGGTGATTTTGAGCTAAGAACATTGTCAAGAGCACAGAGTTGGCAAAAAGACACCTGCATGGCCATTACATCCCAAAGGCAGGAGAGAGGAGACAGTTTTTCACTTCAATTACTGCTTATCTACAGGTGAGAAAAATGTAAGTTCACCTGAGAATAGAACTTACTTTTGTTGCACATCCATGTCCATCTAAAACCTTTATAAGGAGAACTAGCTTAGACATAAATGTTATTGTCAAATGTCCTATGATGACAAATAAGGTTAATTAGTTACTGATAAAGTGTAAAGCATTCAAGGTCAAAGTGGAAAAGCAATGCTAGCTTGGGGATTTACACTTATTGTGTTTTTTCTATTTGTTTGTTTTGAGACAGGATTTTGTTTTGTTTTGTTTTGCACAGGCTGGAGTACAGTGGCACGATCATGGCTCACTGCAACCTTGAACTCCTGGGCTCAGGTGATCCTCCCACTTCAGCCTCCTAAGTAGCTGGGACTACAGGCATGCCATCATACTCAGTTAATTTTTTTACTTTTTATTTTCAGTAGAGGTGAGGTCTCACTATGTTGTTGCCCAGGCTGGGACTTGCATTTATTTTTAGAAGAGAGGTGGATTAAATATTAGCCTTTCTGCAGTGGAATTAGAATTAGTTCCTTCTTTCCTGCTTCTTCTTTGTCCATATAAAATTTGAAACTTGAAAAAGAAAGAGTTAAGAATTCTCAAGTATAAGTAAATAAATCTTTCAATAATTCTTGCCTATGCGATTGCAAGAAACACCGTAAGGAGGAGAAACATTCAGGAGTTACCAGATGAGAAAAAAACCAAAATTCATAGAGTAGAATATATGAATGATTTCTTATGAAAGTTAGAAGTTAAAGTGCTTTTTTAGTTAATTAAAAATATCAGATAAATCAATTATTTTTTAAAAAAATGACATGTACAATAAAAATCTTAAGCATTTTTTTTCGGTTTCTTCCTTCAGAGATTTATATGTGAATATATTCTAAAGTGTTTTTAATAGAATTAAAAACACAAATTTGGGGTTTGAAATAGAGGATTGTCCAAAAGTATTAATGATGACTAACATTGGAGTAGCTTCTTTTATGAGGTAACCTCATGAGACTCTTATAAAGTATATTTAATCATTGTTGGGAATGCTGCAGTTGGTAAGATATTAGACATAATCTTCACATTTTTTTCCAATGGTTTAAAGAATACTCCAAGGCACTTTACAGCAGCCAAAAGGTGGAAATAACACAAGTGTCTATCAACAGATGAATGGATAAACAAAATGTGGTATATACCTAACATGGAATCTTATTCAACCATCACAAATGAAGTATTGACACATGCTGCAATGGATAAACCTTGAAAATAATATGCTGAGTGAAAGAGGCCAGATACAAAAAAACCACACATTGTATGATTCTATTTATATAAAACATCAAGAATAGATAAATCCATAGGGAGAGAAAGAAAATTGGTGGACTGGGCACTGTGACTCACACCTGTAATCCCAGCACTTTGGGAGACCGAGGCAGGCGGATCACCTGAGGTTGGGAGTTTGAGACCAGCCTGACCAATATGGAGAAACCATCTCTACTGAAAATACAAAATTAGTCTGGCATGGTGGCGCATGCCTATAATCCCACCTACTCCGGAGGCTGAGACAGGAAATGGCTTGAATCCCGGAGGCGGAGGTTTTGGTGAGCAGAGATCGGGCCATCGCACTCCAGCCTGGGCAACAAGATCGCAACTCTGTCAACAAAAAAAAAGAAAGAAAGAAAGAAAGAAAGAAAGAAAGAAAGAAAGAAAGAAGAAAAGAGAAAGAGAATTGGTGGTTCCCAGGTTCTGAAGAGAGGGAGGAGTGGGAACTGACTGCTAAATGGGTGTGGAGCTCTCTTTGGAGTAATGAAAATGTTTTGAAGTTCAATAGAGGTGGTGGCTGCACAGCATTGCAAGTGTACTAAATGCCACAGGATTGTGCTCTATGTAAATTTCACCTCACTTTTTTTTGTTTGTTTGTTTTTGTTTTTTGAGACAGAGTCTTGCTCTGTCAGCCAGGTTGGAGTGCAATGGTAGGATCTCAGCTCACTGCAAACTCTGCCTCCCAGGCTAAAGCAAATCTCCTGCCTCAGCCTCCTGAGTAGCTGGGATTACAGGTGTGTGCCACCTGCCTGGCTAATTTTTGTAGTTTTAGTAGAGATGGGGTTTCACAGTGTTGGCCAGGCTGGTCTCAAACTCCTGACCTCAGATAATCCACCCGCTTTGGCCTCCCAAAGTGCTGGGATTACGCCACCATGCCCAGCCCTCAATTTTTGAAAAGAAAAATAATTGTAATATTAGGGAAGTTTGGTATCACTGAAGGAGAAATAAACAACCCAAAAAGAAAATAGAAAACCTGGAAAATTCATATGTTTATGAAAAAATATTTATTTCTATGATTATGTGTTATGCTTGTAAATTAAATTTAAATTCTGAATTAAATTTACAGTTACTGTTGTCATATGTGAATAACAGAAGTATTTATTTATAAAATTACACCATTGATTTGAAACAGAATAATCCACTTCCCCAAGATTTTGACAAAGTCCTAATGAGATAATCATGAGAATACAGTCCCATATGTCTTTCAAATGAGAATTATATATTTATATATGTTTCCTAAATTTACTGAGGGTCAGAGAGATAAGTTGACGAGTCAGTTAGCTGTCAATTATCTATGACAACGGAATTATAGAAAATGGCCCGAATAAGTTGCTAATCCAAAAAGATTCATTCATTGTTTTGAAGATTGTTATGATTATTTTCAGGATCTTTATCTCTGTGCTAAAATGTAATTCCATTGCTTTATTGCGGGCAGAATTAGATCCTAGCTTGGAAGCAAGAGAAAAACAACTTAGAAAAGCAAATTTACCATTATAGAGCAATGAAATGTCTGGAGTGATCTCATTTGTGCAAGCTATTCTCTTGTCAAATCACCTACTATGCACATGTCTTTCTAATTGTGGCTCCTAATTTAATTCTTTAGATTAAATCTATAAACCAGTGCTCTCTGGTTTATAGATTTTCTTCATCTTTGTCCACTTCAAAGTAAACTTTACTTCTTCATTTTTATTTATATGATAAATAATTGCTGATTGCTAAATATATCACAGGCATCATTCTACATAATCGGGACAGAGCAGTGAGCAAAGCAAATTAAAATCCTTGCCTTCATAGAGTTTACTTCCCAGGGGAATAAATGCTCATCTCATCAGTGATCTTTATTCATGAGAAAGCCATCAGTACTCTATCGACTGAAGGGTCTTCAGTGCCACGGCAAGTTTATGATACAGTGCAACAGGTTCCTAATTCAAAAAAATCTCCTGATAGAGATTTTTCTATCCCAGCAGAGTCTCCATTGCCACTACAAAGCCTTAACAAGACTGAACTCACAAGTTGTCCTAGGGATTAAATTAGATGATATGGAAAAAAATAATTTACAAATTTGTAAGTTATACGTAGTTACATGTATGTGTGTGTATATATAAATGATTTAGAGCTATGTATGCTTGCTTTATGTATTCATATGGTAGATATTATCATAAAATTGTTACATTGCATTTTGGGACCATTGTATGTCCTCAGTGTCTCTCATGATACCTGGTAAAGGGAAAACATTCATTAAAGTTAATTAATGGATTATTCACAAACAAGTTCCCTAATTATATGAATTTTAATTTTAAAATATTCAATATTACTTCTATTCCATACATAGTCCCACAGTTGCCTATTATTAAATTTTCCAATAAAAGGCATTTTATCCATCAGGAAATAGTTGTATTTACTTTTAAATGAGAGCAACCAGTAAATTTTTTAAAGCAAAAGATACAATTTACAATAACATGTACATTATTTAAAAATATAAAATGCCAAATGCAATAGTGCTTACAATAGTAAAAACTACCAAATTCTTACAATACATTTAGCGTCTCTACACAGAACATTGTAAATCTTGATGGATAGAAATGTTAAAAGACATACATAAATGAAGGAAAATGATGTGATCATATATTAAAGGAATCAATATTATTAAAAACATTAATTTTTCTCAAATTGGTGTTCATGTTTGCTTTTTGTAGAGCCAGATAACTGATTCTAAGATTTATGAGGAATCACAAAGGGCCAAGAATAGCAATGCACACTTGAAGCAAAATAAAGTGGGGTTTGTTTTACTGAATATCAAGACTTATTACAAAGCTGCAATAATTAAGGCAGTGTGGTATTGGTACAAGAATAGAAAAAGAGTAAAATGTAACAGAAAAAGGAGGTAATAAATATTTCTACTTAATTTTTGCCAAAGTGGCCCTTTAGCACAATGAGGAAGAAATGGATCTCTTGATAAATGGAGTTGGTTTAACTGAACACCCATATGAGTTGTACCTCACACCACACAAAAAAAACAATTCCACATGACATAGATATAAACGTAAAGGCAAAGTAATACAGTTTGATAAGAAAATACAAGAGCATACATTCACAAGTAATACAGTTTGATAAGAAAATACAAGAGCATACATTCACAAGTAATACAATTTGATAAGAAAATATAAGAGCATATATTCACAACCTGAAGTAAAGTTTTCTTAAATATGAAGCAAAAGTCCTAACAATAAGAATAAAAATGATCAATTAAGCCACTTTAATACGTAGAAATGGTGTTTATCAAAATATGGCATTAAGAAAGTTAAAAAACAAGTCATAGAATGAGAAATGAGCAAATATATTTGCTGCACATATACCAGGTAAAGGGCTTACATGCAAGATAAATGAAACATAAGTACAAAAATCAATATAGAAAAAAACACAACCTCAGAGAAAAATGAACACAAGACCTATAAAACATTTCAACAACATATACAAACGTATGGCATAGTACCAGTAATTAGGAAAATTAAAATCACAATGAGATAATACTGCATACCCATTAGAATGGCTAAAATAAAAGGCCTTTTGGTACCAAAAGATGGCAAGGATATGGAGCAGCTGAAATTCTCATACACTGTGGGTTAATGTTTTAATTGATACAAGGAATTTGGAAATCTATTTGACATTATTCACTAAAGTTGAACATATACACACCCTATAACATGACAATTCCACTACTAGGATTGCTTCTAACGAAAACACTTGTATATGTATTTCAAGAGGCATACAGAAGAATTTTCATAGCAGCACTAGTCATAAAAGTCAAAAACTGGAAATAACCCCAATTTCCATCAACAGTGAAATGGATAGAAAAATTGCGAAACCTCCGTCCAGTGGGACAATAAATAGCAATGACAGAGAATGAAACACTGCTGCTCATAACCACATGGATACCTCTTACAGGCATAATGTTTTAAGAAGGAAGCTAGGCACAAAAAATACATATGTTATGATCCCCTTTGCATACATTTCAAGTCAGCCCAAATTAAGCTGTAGTAAGGAAGAAGAGGATAGAGATTGGGAGTGTATGAGGGATAGGTCTTCTGTAGCACTGGTAATTTTCTATTTCTTGATTTGAAAGGTGGATAATTTGTTGATGTTTACATTCTTATTTTATGTACTTTTTGATAAGCAGATGATGTTTTAAATAAATTCAAAAGCATAATAGATCATATTTTTTCCAAGAAAAGTTTAACAGCCATAAGATATCACATAAACAGCTAGGCATGCATTAAAGGTAGAATTACTAAACTCTTAGATGACATTCTCACTGAAGAGAAAAATGTTCATGGTTTATAGCAGAGAAAACAAAACAAAACAAAACAAAACAAAAAAAACTATGTTTGACTAGTCTTAAATGATTTAAATTTCCAGTGGAAAGTTTCCACATCAAAGACTGAAAACAGGATTCTATCAACATAGCCGTGGGTTGGAGGAACATTTGTCATCGATGAGAAATTGGTTAATAGGGGAAAAGAAATTTAAAACAAACAAACAAACACACAAACAAAAACAAATTGTACTCTCTGTATTACAATGTATAAGAGTATGAGTTAATATAAGAACATGTACAATTTGACATTTTTATAAATAATCTTAATGGGTAAACAATAGCCTCTTTATGCTTACTTTGCCTAAATTTTGATAAAGGATGAAAGTCTGCCTCCTTAATATTCCCTCTTCTTTCCCTCTGAAATCTTTTTGTATTACTCTTGTTGAATTACTCAGTTGTTCATTTGTTTCATAAATATTAACTGGCAATTATTGCATATAGGCATTATGCCAGGCACTGGAATTTCAGTGGTAAATAAGCCAAAAGATGACCTCACTGAATCTGTATTCTTGATTATTGCCCATCGAGAATATGAACATTAACAGAATATCAGCAATTATTGCCCATAGAGAATATAGGCAATAATCAAGTAAACAAATAAGCAAGCAAGATAAGTACGTGCAGACTAAAAACTACAATGAAGGTAATTAAAATGGTATGGGATACAGTGTAATTTAATCTAGGGTGAAAGCTGTTTCGGAAACAGTAGTTAGAAAAAGCCCACCTTAAGAGGGGATATTTCAGCTAGGATCAAAGATGAAATTTATGCATTTACCTAACTCAGCAAATACACATTGAGCACCTACTCTGTGACAGGAACCATTCCAGGTGCTGAGAAATCAACAACAAACAAGAAAAAGATGTGACTTTCATGTCGTTGACATTGAAATCTGCAAGGAAATCTTACATGTTGATGCAACAATGACTTCAAATACCCTGGACAGGAAAAGCCTTTGATGGCTTCATTAAACTTCTGAAAGGCTAGAATGTCATTAACAGTGAACAACTGGCAGAGTGATCTGCAACGGATTTGAAGAAGTGAATAGAAACCATAACATGGGTGATTCTGTAATTCATGGAAAGAAGTATGCCTTTTATTCTTAGTAAAATTAGAAGCCATTGATAGGCTTTATGCAGAGGAATAATAAAATTTGACTTACCTTTTAGATCACACTTGCTGCTTTGTGGAGAATAGTTTGAAGGGAACAATAATAGACACAGGAAACAAGTTAGTAAACTATCTTCCAGACAAGAAAGGATAGTAATCTGAACTGGGACAGGAAAGTAGAGATGGAAAAAGGTAGACAGATTTGAAGAATAATTTGAGAATACAAGATACAAGAGAATACAAGATTCTATTGTATTGCTCATACAATACAACAGAATGTATTGATGGATGAGTACAGTAAGGGAGAAATAAATACATTTCTCTTTTGCTTTTAGAAGAAACAACTAAGTGGATTTTGATGATGTTTACTAAGGTGGCAAAGAGAAAGGAGACTTTGGAGAGATTTAGAGTAGAAAATCATGAGTTTCTGTTTTTGGATAGATTGTGTTTGCAAGGTATATGTAACACCCAGCTGTATTGTCAGGTAAACATTCTGAAATGAAATTCAAGAGCTTGGGGATAAATATAAACATTTGGGAGCCATCAGAATAAATACTGGGTTCACATTTATGTCAATTGATGAGATCACCTAGAAAATGTTTGTTGAAGAAGTGAAGAAGATATAGAACCTAAAATTAAGAAGCCCAGATATTTAAAGGAAGGGTAACCAGCTAAGAAAATTAAGAAGATGCCACCATTAAGTTAAAAAAAAATCAGTAGGGTGGTGGAACAGAAGCCAAAGTAGAAAAGTAAGTGGGAAAAAAATAGTATTTACTGTCTCACATAATGGTGAGAAATTGAGCAAGATGTAGACAATGAAATGTTAATATTGACCCAGTTACGAGGTTTTTCAGTGGAATGCGGGGCTCAGAGAATTGGGCAGAGATGCCTGATCACAGTGGGTTGTGGTGTAAATGGAAGGGGAAGAAGTGAGACAGCACAATGAGCAGCTGTGAGCAGAAAGAAGCTATGGGTGGTTTGAAGAGAAAACAGAAGGTATAAAGTTCTCATTTTCAAAGTGGAAACATGATCCTATTAGAAGAAAATGAAAAGATAAATGAGTGGTATGGAGCGGAAGTTTGAAATTTGAGATCACAGAGTCGTGTGATCTTTCTCCAGCAAAGTTTCCCCACTCAAATTAAATCATAAAAAGCCACATGTCCAAGTTTTGCAGAGTAACTAAAATGGAAGGAGAGAGGGCTAAGGGATTGAAGGATATTTGCCATGGAGTAATCTCATGATGGACAGAGATCACAAACACCAGAGTAAAAATGAAGCTTGGAGTGGACTGATAACAGGTGTGGCTCAGAGTTGGAGACTTGATGTATTTGAAGAATTGTGGCAGTAGAGATACCTGAATAAATGCTCCAGATAAATAAATGATCATTATTGGACAATGGAATATTTAAAACCAAGATTTCAGAAGTGGTAAGTTTTCTGGGGCTGAAAAGACATTAAGTGAAAGTGGTTAGCCAAGAAGGAAAAGAAATTTAGAGATGAGAAGATGAAAGAACCAAAAAGCCTCCATTTTACATGTTTTATTTATGTGGATGCTGAAGTCACAAATAAATACACTGCACAGAATTTAGGAATCTATATGCTTGAATAAAAGGGCCTTACTACATAGGTAAATAGACAACAGTAACAAAAAGATAGAGGAGGCATATGCCTCAAGAACAGTGGTAGGCATTTGCAGGAGGGAGACGGATAAAGAGCTGATATTGCAAACCAAAATCAAAGAGGACCCCAGCCAACCCTGTCATACCTCATGTAATCACTATGAGAAAAACAACTTTCTTTTGAGAGGGCCAAGTAAAGCTGACAATAAAAAGGGACAGACAGTTTTTTAATAAAGCAAGAATATAAGGAATGTTCCTAGAAAAGATGACACATTTGAGGTAGTTTTATCACGAAGAACAAGAGAAATGGGATGGAAGTGAGAGGATCAAATTAAGGGCTTGGCAGAAAAGTATAGGGATGAGTTCTGTGAAGATAGGTATTGTAGTCAAACATCTAGCCATGACTAAGCAATGCAGGGCTATTGATCCATCTCTCAGAAAAAGTAGAGCATCTAGAACTATTAGTCTTGTACAAAAATATTATCCTTGATGGTATAGAAGCTTATTAGATAGAAGTTCCACAAGACTTGGACTAATGTGACTATGCAATCTGAACAACTCCCCAAGGCGAGGGGCAGGGTGCTAGCACTCACAGGCTGCTAGCAGCTTCCCAGGACTTTGAACCATATCATGTCCCATCAGCTGGCAAGCATTTTTCACAGCCTTTCTCAGGTTTCGCTTCCTGAAGTGAAACTTTACTCACCTTTCTAGACTACAGTGCTTGAATTCCTATTAAACTTACCGTCTGCACCATTCTTGTTATTTAACTACATAGCAGCTTTGCTAGAAAGTATTTCATATATATTTAACTCATTGTTATAAGTACCTAGTAAGTCTACAAAATGCAGATATTATATTTTATCCTCAGATAAAGGTACACATTTCTCAAATCACAAGTTCAGATCTGCTAATAGCCAATTCAATTTTCTCCACAACTAAACTCAGTGTTTGCCTATTCTTCTTGATGGGAGAAACTTAATCAGATCGATTTCAAATATATTCTTACATTTATGGGTTTCCCAAGAACATATAAATTGTGTCTATAAGATATGTTCATCTATGCTAGCATATTGGGTTAAAAAGCTATACTTTAAAACTCAAAAGAAGAAATTTAAAACAAATTAATCATTACCTCATACAGCTCATAATGGAACACTATCTCAGAAGGATATTTAGGCCAGTCATTCACTCAACAGATATTTAGTATCTGCTGTTGGTACCGAAGCTTACATTAGACACAGAGACACAGGCAGGAGACAAAAGTTAATCGGACACAGTTGCTTGTCTCAGAAAACTTGGAACATATTAATATAAATATAAATTATTTCCCATAACAAAGCGGTATATATATATAGCTATGATGGATCTATAAAATGAGATCAGTATACACCATTTACAAGGACAGGATGCAGTGAATAAGAAAGAAAGGAAAGGAGAAGGGGATTTGATGCAAGTCCTCAACTTTTGAGAATGATGTCCAGAAAGAAAAACCACCCCTTGCATAGGACCAACACAACCACTGTCAGTGTCTAACAGCCCACCTCAAAATAAACAGATCAGAGGAGCAGATCTTATGTTTTTACACTCTAAGGTCAGATATTTTCAGTAACAGTGAAGGTAGTCTGTCTTCCTGTGGAGTGCAAGTCCCAGTGTGTAACTCAACTACCATTAAGGGGTTATTAAAAGTTTTTATCAATAAACTACTGCATTTATGATATTATAAATGAGCTATTAATTGAAAAAGGCATCTGCCAGGTAAGGCATGTGTGTAAGTGGCAGACCCCACACCTGATCCTTTAAAAATGGTAAACCAAAAATTTAGGCATTCTCTAATTTATGATAGTTACATTGAAAAATGATTATCTTATCATTCATTTATGTCCCCAAAAGAAAATACTACACTTTTACTGTGCATTAATCACCTAGAAGATCTTAAAATATTTGTTTATTTTGATTTATATTTCCAAGTAGTATTTTTTATAATCTGAAAACAAATATTTCAATGTTTCTTCTGTTTTTTAACACAGAAAAATTTTTCTTCCACCCAGGTGTATAAGCAAAAGTATTTGACTTTAATATAGCAAATACGCAGAGGCAGAAAAAATAAGTTTATTAAGTGCTCATAATTATTTATAAAATATACAGCAAAGGTGACAAAATCATAACAATTTATGTAATACTGGAATATTCCATGAAAGATGGTTGTCCTTTGGTTTAAATGATACAATTTTGAGATTAAACATGTTTCAACAAGCTTTTTAAAAAAAAACTAGTAGACCATGGGGATAAAAAAATCCTAGGGTGGTCATGAATAAACTAACAGAAACCAAAACAAGCAAGATACAAAGTAGGCCTTATTTAATTAAAGTTCAGATAAACTAATGTACACATACTACAAATTTAATCTGTCCCTAGGCATTACTAACCTATATAACCAAATCTTACATAGTTGATTTTTGTGGGGAAATCTAGCATTACCACAGTTTGTAGTCAATATTCAATGAGTCTTCTGAATTTTGCTCCTTTTTCTTCGAGGTAAGAGAGTCAAGTTACTAGTCAAATAATTACCTAAGAATTAATTTACAAATAGCAATTACACTTGATCTTTAAAGGAAGAAAACCAACACTGATAGTAACAGGTAGGTGGTTTTCAAAACTTTAAATATATGTGACCTCAATAAAAGAATTCCCATTTTAATTAATTTGCTAAGAGTTAATTACCTAACCTGTATTTATGTCCCAAGCTAAAATGTATGTGATTAAAAAAAGATGATAGATGATAGATAGATAGATAGATAGATAGACAGACAACATACAATATAAGTTATTTCTGTTATATTCTTAACCACATGCATATACATATATAACATATATACATAGAAATCTTAAACAGAAATTTTGATGGCATTCTTAAAACATCATCAAATGCCTATTTATTTAGTGCCCCTTCTATTTTTGACTTAGACTAAATTTGACTTTGAATTGTGATTCAGACTTCTTCCTACTTACGATAAAAGAAAGAAAAGACTTATCCATATTCACCAAAAAAGTGAAACATATTAAAATGGGAGGAAGTAAAACTGACTATACTCATTTGAAGAGGAAGCAAAGGCTAGTAGATCTTTCAGGTTGGACCAATATGAAGTACGCTTTGCAAGAATACAGTAAACAAATACCTTCTTTGAAATGGGTTTACATCTCCACTCACTCAAACATCACAATATTTGTAAGGAACATTTTCATGGGTAGAAAGTGAATACAAATTTAATTTATAATCCAGATTTTATTTGAAAATTAAACAGGTTCATTTAAAACTAAGTTACATAACAAAGAAATTGTAAAGGATCCTTTCAGTTACTTTGTTCTTGCAATAATACAGATACAATAAATTGCCTAAGTGACAGCTGTTCTATTGGGAAGTTAAAGGCAAACGTGGAAGAATGTTTCCTTCAGCATCTTCATCCATGCTTTCTAAATTAATTCAACAACTCTTCTATGAAATAGTACTAATTACAAAGCCAAAAGTAAGCACTCCATCTCTGTTAGTTATTGCATTAGTTTGTTAAGGTAGCCATAACAAAATACCAAAAACAGAGTCACTTGGATTAAGGCCCACATCACCATTCCCATTTTAATGTAATCATCTCTGTAAAAGCCTTATCTCCAAAGCAGCTTCATTCTGAGGTACTGTGGGTTAGGATTTCAACATATGAAGTTGGAGGGGATACAATTTAGCCTATAACAGTTATTATTTGTGTCATCATGTTTATTACATTAATTCATTCAAAAATACTGTTTTATTTAATCTTCATAGCTACACTCAAAGGTATGTTTTTTTAAAATCTCCATTTAACAAATGATTCTAAGACCTCAAGTATCTCCATCAAGCTTCTTAAACAAGAAGTGATGAAACAAGAATGCCTTCTGTGAAATTAAGTTTCTTCTGGAAAGTGTGTAACCAAGAAAAGTTCCAATGTGAACATTTTTCCATATCATCACTCTTTCCAACCTGCTGCTAGGAAAGTCCAACTTGTAGCTTAAAATCATGCTCCCTTTAGACAGGCACAGCAGCCACACACAAATTAACACTATAAATTGTTGGCCCAGCAAGAGTTCTCCAATTCTTAGTTGCAAATTCTTTCTCACTGGTCAGGATTCAAAGCTTCAGTCCCAAAGTGTTGATGAGCATTTATCCTTCATCACAAGTCTTCTTGCATCAGGGTTTCAGCTTTAATGTTTGGAAATGAAAAACCAGCATCATGAAAATGGCCAAAAGAGCATATCTAAATACATGAGACTGAAACACTCACACTTGCTTGGGAGCGTAGTATGGTTACCATGGCAGCAGCTTTGGTGACAGACAGCAGAGAGCAGCAGCTACAGATTCTTTTAGTCTATATATTATATACATATAATATACCAGGTATTCAAATAGTCATGTGCTACAAAACAACATTTCCATCAATGATAGACCACATGTACAATGGTGGTCCCATAAGATTATAATACCACATTTTTCCTGTACCTTTTCTATATTTAAATATGGTTAGATACAAAAATACTTGCCATTGTATTAAAATTGCCTACAGTGCTCAGTACAGTAATATGCTGTGCAGGATTGTACCCTGGGAGCAATAAGCTATGCCATATAACCTAGGTGTGTAGCAGGCTATACCATCTAGGTTTGTGTAAGGACACTCTATGATGTTCACACAATGACAAAATCACCTAATGATGCATTTCTCAGAAAGTACTCCCATCATTAAGTGACTATATACTATATACTATATACTAGAAGCTATTCAACTGAGCTCAACAGACAGACTCTGGAACCCTCCTCTGTGGACTCTATGTTTGGGAAGGTCTTTATTTCACTAAGACTAAGCTCTTTTCAGAAGTTTCAGTACTTTCTCCAGTCCATAGAGATCACTCTGCAGGCCTCCACACCACATTATTCTATTAGACCACACAGATGTCTTTATTCTTGTTTTCTTTCACTCCTTATTCATTCTTTCTTTTCTCTAAGGAATAAAGTAACTGAAAAAAAGGTGCTTTCCAACACAAGCTCCAGCAAAAATCTAATGCGTTATTTTATTCTGATTTAGAAGCATTTAGATGTAACAAAGAGAAATTGTTAGGGAAATAATATTCAAAGCTATGACTAAAATGGTAGATTTTATCCTCTATAATTTTCACTTGTTTATGCTCATAGTTAGGAATAAAGATATGCTATAAGAATCTCTAATGATTTAAGCTGGCAGGATATATTTGCTTGTTTTGTCACATTATATTTTCCAAATTCGAAACTGTTAAACAATTTTACTGTTCTCTTACTCCTAAATG
>NW_012116032.1:2554369-2645130 GCF_000951035.1 Colobus angolensis palliatus | reverse complement strand
CTTTTATAATCATACTGTTTTATTCTACTATAAATTATATATTTTTTCTTTGTTTTTCCAAATGACATTTTAACAGGTGATAGCATTTCATTTTAAACAACGTAACAACAATGACTACTGATTAAAAAAAAAATTCCATTTCAAAAAGGAAATTTTCTGTGCAATATAAAAATAACTTAGGATATTTATGTCCTCTTTACTCATTCCGTTATTCCACCCTTTTATAATCATACTGTTTTATTCTACTATAAAAAGAGAGAAATACTTTAGCCTTCGGTGACTTTCTGAATCTGCCCTGCATCACTGATGTGAGTGCTCCTTATGGCCTTTTGAAAATCGACTTCCTGTGAACCAGTTGAATTTTTGTGCCTCCACCCTAGTAGCTATGATAAGCCAGTTCTCAGGCTAAGAAGTTTCACAATGCTTTTCAAAACCAATTGATTTTAATAGTTTATTTTGCCAGTTGGAAAGGAAAAGTACATGAGATATACATGGGTTGGGTTTTGTTAGGTTATAAGATAAGTTTTCTTTATACTAGAAAATACTTAACAAAGGAATCAGTTAATTTGTAACATAATTTTATTGGTAAGTCTATGAAATGGCAGATGTCTTTTTTCTATTTATGTGTTAAGTTCAGTGCTCGCATTAAACTCAATAACATGCAGAGATACAAACTTTGAGAAGGTTAGTTTCAATACAAAAGCCTATATGCTGACCTTTTAAAATGTTGATGTTGGTCAGAACATAGGAAGTTGGGAATAAATTCTTAAATATTGCGCAATCAACCTATTGGTAACACGTTCTCATGATTTCTGCCAGCTGGCGCAAGCATAGGAACTTCACTCACAAAGTAAAAGTTTAAGAAACTTATTGTTTTCTTAAATGAAGTGGTCGGAATTTGAAGAAACAGTTAGTATATAAACTCTGACTAAGTAGAGGTAACTGGGATGATCCTGAGTATAAAACAAGGCCTAAAAAGAAAGGCTATGCCTTTAAGAAGTTTACAAGATACTTTCAAAAAAATACATAAACACAAAATATACCAACTCAAGAAACTGGTCACTATATCCTATTATTATGAGAAATAGGATATTCAATGGATGAACAAACATTCTCTCACAGTCCTTAATGAGTCTTAAGACATGTTTTCTCTAAAAGGTTATCTTCCATATGTAAAATAACCTTCACCCACAAGGCCAATTTTTTTTTCATAAATCTTTAAAAGGACGGCATCCTGAGCTTGCCAGATTTTCAAGACTCTAAAAAAATTATTGGCTCAAAACTATGAAAATAAAATTATAAATTAAAATTATTAACTGATTAATAAAGTGTTTTCAAAATAGTATGTTATACCAACTATTCAATTACACTGAAACACAGTTTATCTAATTACATATAAATGATGTTGAATGTAAGATGTGGGACCATCTTAATATATTTGACTAACACAGTCCAACCTCTAAGAGAGTCTAGATTCTAGGAAGGCTTTTGAATGGCCATGTTCCCACCAAAGCAGTCACATGACACTGCTAAGTACTTTGAGTAAACAACATTTTTAAACAAGAAATCAATTTTTAGTTCTGTCAAATGATATTGTTAAACATTTCAGGTAAACAACACTCAAACCAGAAATTAATCTTTAGTTTGGTCTAGTACTTATATAATTAGATAGCAGAATTAAAAGCATATGAATAATTCCACAAAACTTGAAGGAAATAGAATGTCTTTACTAAAATAAAAAAAGAATACAAAAGGTATAATCGTCCTCTGATATGAACTATGTAGTAAAATTTTAGTAAATGTAACACCCAAATCACAGCAGTGACATTCTAATTGTTCCATTTTCAATCATTCCCCCCACTACTGCTAACTTTGTTGGCAGATGAATTTTCTCTCTGAAAAAAATTGTCGTTCTTGCCTCCAAGTCTCAGTTCATGTTTCCCTCATGAGTAAACTCTTTGCCTTTCTCTTCCCAGATCCAAATCTACCTATCTTTTCAAACTTTGCATTGAGAGAAAAATATTTTATGTGAATTAACAAAGATGTGATGTCTTACTGTTACTGGTCACGAAAGACACACCTATTTCTTTACATTTTTTTCTCCAATTTTAAGAAGAATTTTAACTGCCTTAGTCTTTTGTATCTGTTTCTTTGTAGCCACAGAATGGGAGCTAAATGGGGAGAACCGCAATATCACCTCAGACACCATGGCCCAGAACCACCTGTGCTCACACAAGACCCATAATTGTGTGCTCCCTATTGCCTATTCCTATCCCCTGAATCCAAGAGGGCTGCCTCAACAGTAACCTGGAGTTGGACTATACACACTGTCACTGGTGAATGATCCTCCTTCACTGGGCTCTGATCTCTCCTGCCCAGGTTCTGCCTTGGTTCTTGAACAGGGGTTCTGGGACATTCTCACTAAGTTCTGGATTTGTTCCCTCTCTGGCCTATGCTTCAACACTATTGACAATTTGGTTATTGCTCTCTTTATGGTTCTGATCTTCACTTTTTATGCTTTCCCACTTTAAGGCCTTCTCTATCATTCTGAATTGCTCATCCATGGCCTCATTCACCATTTTCCTTTCTTCTTATATTATTTCTTAACTCTCAGCTTCTGAACTCTTCTCTAGTCTTATTCAACCAATCTTGTTCTCCTGGTTGAAGGTATACATCCTACATTATAACATTTATTATTGTTTTTAAAACAATTTTATTTTTCCCCAGGTTTATTGGTAAAATTAACAAATAAAAATTATGTATATTTACAGTGTAAAGCTTGATGTTTTGATAAGTGTATACATTGTGAGACATCATGGTCATTGCATACATTGCGACACACTATATATCTTGTGAAACATGCTAATAGATTTTTTTAAATAATGTTTATCCTGAGTAACAATATTTTGATAGGTTTTTTCCATATTGTTTAATCTGGCAGCACTTTACAAAGCAGGTTATCATTTTTCCCTCATTACTATAAGAAAAGTGAGACTCAGCAAACTTAGATCTTGGTCTCTCTGACTTCAAGTCTACTTTCTGGTCATTACAATAGTAGCTCCCATATTAGAGAGATTCCAAAAATAAGATTCTCAGGACATATCTTGGAACTTCTGATTCCAGAGGTTACAGGGGCCACTCCAAATGACTCCAACAGTGATACAGGTTTGGGAACCAATGTACTGCACATATTGCCACCATCCTACTGTAACCTCCAGTATGATGCAATCCACCTTTGAAATTAAACTGGAATCATTTTTAAAACTACAGTGTGTTCTTACAAATTCATGAGATGTATTTTGTTCACAGGTGTTTCACATACTAGTCTGCTCATATGAAGAATATATTATATGGTCTAGATTATTTGCTAGACCCGTTCTTTCTCCTGCTCTGTCTTCTCACCCAGACCCATCTGAATGACAGTCAACCAGTACTTCAGTTTAAGTCTTGGAATGAGAATTTTTCTCTGTAGGCCTAGCAGACCTACATAAGGACCAAAACCCTGTCCATGAGGTCATAATCATATAGCCATCTCTAAGTTGCATTGTGTATTGGGAAGAAATAAGAATGAAGTACCAGCCTGGTCTTCTATTATAATTAGCATTGAAAAGTGTATGTAATTGTATTGCTTATATAAGGAGATCAAATTTTAACCTAAGTATTCTAAATAAGTATTTCTCTTGGAATATAGCCATGAATATTTTTCTTGACTTCAGGATATACTTTATTATATTGCTATATTCCAACAAGAATGAGACAAAATTCTATTCTTTCCTCTCAGACCTTCTAGGTTTGCAACCTAAAGTCACATATCTTAAAAATGCAAAATGAGATACATAGAATAGTTTTATATATATATAATTATTTTGTTTTTTTTTTTTTGCTTCTGTGCTTTCCACATCAAACGTACGTCAAAACACTCAAGAGCTTTAGAACAGTGAGGAAATCTTCAGACTGATGGATTTAAAAACTAAGATCAAAGCATCTAGACCGCTATTTACCAATCATGGTAGTGACTATAATTTTTCCACATTTATACAGGCAAGGAAATGAGGTATAGAGATATCCAGTAATCTTCTAAATCAATTAAGGATTCACCAGAGATACACAGAGAAAACACAGGATTTATGACTGAAGACTGCTTTTTGGACTCAGTAGTACCTCATGATGCTGTCATTAATGTTTCTATGATGCTTTCTCATGGATACAGAATCCTCTTAGTCAATACTATCAATTGTGTTTATCCTGTAAGTCAATAATTTAAAATTTTTTTTTTTAAGAGATGGGGTTTTGCCATATTGCCTAGGCTGGTCTCAAGAAATCTGCCTGCCTCGGCCTCCCAGTGCTGGGATTAAAGGCGTGAGCCACCATGACTGGCCCCAAAACTGATCTTTTCAGCCCAATGTAAAGAAGGCCAAAGGAGGGATGTTGCCTCTGCCTGGCTGTCTCATCTGTGGTAGAGCTAAAAGTAAACAGATCAGAGCCTTAGTTGGTGAGGACTTCACTTTAAAAGTTTCAGTTGAATATAGTTGATTTTGGGATAAGTCCAAAGAGAGAAGAAGGTTCTACTTCTGAGATGGAAGCCTATGAAGGCATTATGCCAGGAAAGATTTTAAAAGCCAGGAAATGAATCAGGATGGTTGTGAATGGAGAAAGTCAAACACATCACTAAATCAGGAGGGCCAGGCAGATGAGAAACCAAAAAATGCAGCCAGCTTTGGCAAATGCTCATTACAAATGAGATTCCAGCCAGAAGAGCTGATGGTTTATTCATTCACGCCATTGTTCTTTTTATCTATGACATAATGGTTCAGTGTAATTTCCACAAAGCAAGACAGATCTATTCACTTTAGGTTGTTGTGTTCGTTAAATGGAGAAATCATGTTTTCTAAATGCTGACCTATTGTTTGGTATTGCACCTTTCATGAACTCCAAGAATAATCTAAGACGAAGATCTTAAGCTTTAGTATACGTGGCATCTTTTTTCAAGGATGGAAATTTAACATGGAAACTAGTGTTAAATTCCTGACAAATATTCATTCACGTATTCAACAAACATACTTTCTATTGTACTCAAGACAAGATGGTGTTAGGAGCTAGAGACTGAGCATATTACTAATGGCCATGGCCTTGAGATTTAGTAATGTGAATTTAAGGGAAACAAGAAGTTCTCCAGTTCCCCACTTAAATTATTATTGCTCAGAGCAAACTATTAGATATAAATCTGAGAAACAAAAGAAAGACCAATTAGATAATCTATTTATGCCTTGGAGAACGAAGCAAAATGAGAATGCTTCTAATTTGCTTTGCTTGAATAAACTCCAATCAAAAGACTGCCCTTTTGCATAATAACCATAATAACATAGTAGACAGTTTCATAAATCTCACATTTATAATTTGAAGTGTTGACAAGGCATTTCTAAGTGGCATTTTAGGATTCTTATCAATTATTTTATCGACTGTAAAATTACGTTTAGTGACTTGCTTAAGCTTTCTCTGCAAATCAGGAGTTAGAATCAAATCCTTGCTGTACTTAATAATACTATTTCTGAACACCATAAAATTTTTCCAGTTATAAAAAGCACTATTTTATCTGTTATATGGTACAGCTATGGATTGTAGTAAAAACTACAGACTTTTTACCACTTTTCTTGGTCCTGAAGGAAAGGAGACAGAAGATGTCCACGTCTGCTTCATAAAGCATTAGAAAAGGTGGTCTTATAGATGGAAAAACATTCAATTGAGATAATTGTAAAATTCAAGTCTAATTAAACCCTGGCATTGAGAGATTTATTATTGCTTCTTTTTATTTAATGTATAATCATTGATAAAGAAATACCTCTAAAATGGACCTTTGAAAACTAAACATGTGTTTACTTTTTCTGTAACAAAAAGGTGAGGGAACTTGAAAAGTTAGCTTCTTTATATGTTTATGTGTGTGTTTTGAATGTGTTTAATTTCCTGCTTATTTAGTTTTCTTTTATAATTTAATTTTGCTGCTTATTAAAATACTAAGTTATATAAAGTACTTAGAAAAGACATACAGATATTTTTAAATTATATACGTGTCATTAAATCCTCACGACAACCCTATGAGATAATAAATTATTATCCTTATTTAGTGAATTGAGAAACTGAAGTACAAAAATATGTAAATAACTTGTCCTGAACATTCTCATTTTATATTTCAACAATATCACTGAAATTTGCTGTTCAAGTATCACAAGTAAACTATTCCTTGAAGGATTTTCATGTAATATAAAAATAACAGGCAAGGAAATTCTCCTTTCAATTGTTGATTTTTAAGTTAAAATGTAATTCCTGAATTAATTTATTTGTCTTTCTTGAAGTTAGATAGCCAATGTGCATTTTTGTTTAGGACTGAATTCAAGCTAGGAATTTTCATAGAAATTAACATATACAAATATAAGTCATTATTTAAAAAAATTTCCCCGCTATAAATAGAAAAGATTTTTAAATGAAGTAAACAGATACATTAACTATCTTTCTTTTTCTTTCCCTCTAGATATTGATTTTTCTTTTTTCCAAACATAAGTATCTTTAAAAATTATATTTGTTTATAATCACTGATTTTACTTCTTTATCAAATCCAAAGCGGGGGAGGGGCATGGTGGAAAGATATCCAAATAGAAACAGCTCAGGTCTGCAGGTCTGCAGCTCCTAGTGAGACCAGTGCAGAAGGTGGGTGATTTCTGCATTTCCAACTGAGGTACCCAGTTCATCTCATGGGAACTAGTTAGACAGTGGGTTCAGCCCACAGAGGGTGACCGGAAGCAGGGTGGGGCATCCTCTCACCTGGGAAGTGCACGGGGTCAGGGGAACTCCCTCCCTTAGCCAGGAGAAGCCTTGAGCAACTGTGTCTTGAGGGAGGGCGCACTCCTGCCCAGATACTGTGCTTTTCCCACAGTCTTCTCAAACCACAGACCAGGAGATTCCCTCTGGTGCCTACACCACCAGGGCCCCAGGTTTCAAGCACAAAACTGAGCAGCCCTTTGACAGACACCAAGCTAGATGCAGCAGTTTTTCTTCATACCCTGGTGGTGTCTGGAATGCCAGTGAGACAGAACTATTCACTCCCTTGGAAAGGGGGCTGAAGCCAGTGAGCCGTGTGGTCTTGCTCAGCGGATCCCACCCCCATAAAGCCCAGCAAGCTAAGATCCACCGGATTGAAATTCTCACTGCCAACACAGAAGTCTGAAGTCGACCTGGGATGGGATGCTTGAGCTTGGTGGGGGAGGGGCGTCTGCCATTACTGAAGCTAGAGTAGACGGTTTTCCCCAAACAGTGTAAACAAAGCCGCAGGGAAGTTCAAACTGGGTGCTGAACCCACTGCAGCTCGGCAAAGACCATAGGTGAATAAATCCACGAAAATGAGGGAAAACCAGTGCAAAAAGACTGAAAATTCCAAAAACGAGAATGCCTCTTCTCTAAAGGATCACCAGTCCTCACCAGCAAGGGAACAAAACTGGACGGAGAATGCGTTTGACAAATAGACAGAATTAGGTTTCAAAAGGTCGGTAATAACAAACTCCTCCAAACTAAAGAAGCATGTTCTAACCCAATTCCACGGAAGCTAAGAACCTTGATAGAAGGTTATAGGAACTGCTAACTCAAATAACCAGTTTAGAGAAGAATATAAAAGACCTATGGTCTTTGGTGTTGGTGGCCTTCAGATGGGGTTTTTGCCTAGGTGTCCTTTTTGTTAATGTTGATGCTATTGCTTTCTGTTTGTTAGTTTTCCTTCTAACAGTCAGGCCCCTCTTTGGTAGGTCTGCTGGAGTTTGCTGGAGGTCCACTCCAGACCCTGTTTGCCTGAGTATCACCAGTGGACGCTGCAGAACAGCAAAGATTGCTGCCTGCTCATTCCTCTGGAAGATTCCTCCCAGAGGGGCACCTGCCAGATGCCAGCCAGAGCTCTCCTGTATGAGGCATCTGTGAAACCCTGCTGGGAGGTGTGTCCCAGTCAGGAGACATGGGGGTCAGGGACCCACTTGAGGAGACAGTCTGTCCCTTAGCAGAGTTCGAGCGCTGTGCTGGGAAATCTGGCTACTGAGGCTTTGCCGAGCTGCAGTGGGTTCAGCACCCAGTTTGACCTGATGAGCTGAAAAACACAGCATAAGAACTTTGCAAAGCATACACAAGTATCAATAGCTGAATTGATCAAGTATATCAGAGGAATAAAGAATATCAGAGATAGAAGATCAACTTAATGAAATAAAATGTGAAGACATGATTAGAGAAAAAAGAATTAAAGGGAATGAACAAAGCCTCCAAGAAATACGGAACTATGTGAAGAGACCAAATCTATGTTTAACTGGTGTACCTGAAAGTGTTGGGAAGAATGGAACCAAGTTGGAAAACAAACTTAAATGCCCACAGGAGAAAGCTGAAAAGATCTAGAATCTAAAATCGACACGCTAACATCACAATTAAAAGAAATAGAAAAGCAAGGGCAAATAAATAATAAATAAATTCAAAAGCTAGCAGAGGACAAGAAATAATGAAGATCAGAGCAGAACTGAAGGAGAGAGACACATGAAAAACCCTTGAAAAAAATTAATGAATACAGGAGCCAGTTTTTTGAAAAGATTAACAAAATAGACAGACAACTAGCCAGACTAATAAAGAAGAAAAGAGAGAAGAATCAAATAGACACAATAAAAAATGATAAAGGAGATATCACCACTGATACCACAGAAATACAAACTACCATCAGAGAATACTATAAACACCTCTACACAAATCAACTAGAAAATCTAGAAGAAATGGATAAATTCCTGGACACATAAACTCTCCCAAGACTAAACCAGGAAGAAGTCGAATCCCTGAATTGGCCAGTTACAAGTTCTGAAATTGAGGCAGTAATTAATAGCCTACCAGCCAAAAAAAGCCCAGGACCAGACAGATTCACAGCTGAATTCTACCAGAGGTACAAAGAGGAGCTGGTACCATTCCTTCTGAAACTATTCCAAACAGTAGAAAAAGAGAGACTCCTCTCTAACTCATTTTATGAGGCCAGCATCATCCTGATACCAAAACCTGGCAGAGACACAATAAAAAAAGAAAATTTCAGGCCAATATCCCTGATGAACATAGATGCAAAAATCCTCAACAAAATACTGGCAAACCAAATACTGGCACATTAAAAAGCTTATCCACCATGATTAAGTCAGCTTCATCCCTGAGATGTAAGGCCGGTTGATACACAAATCAATAAACGTAATCCATCACATAAACAGAACCAATGACAAAAATCACATCATCATCTCAATAGATGCAAAAAAGGTCTTCAAAAAAATTCAACAACCTTCATGCTAAAAGCACTCAATAAACTAGGTATTGATGGAACATATCTCAAAATGATAAGAGCTATTTATGACAAACCCACAGCCAATAGCATACTGAATGGACAAAAGCTGGAAGCATTCCTTTTGAAAATCGGCACAAGACAAGAATGCCTTCCCTCACCACTCCTGTTCAACGTAGTATTGGAAATTCTAGCCAGAGCAAGCAGGCAAGAGAAAGAAATAAAGGGTATTCACATAGGAAGAGAAGAAGTCAAATTGTCTCTGTTTGCAGATGACATGATTGTATATTTAGAAAACTCCATCATCTCAGCCCAAAAATTCTTTAAGCTGATAAGCAACTTAAGCAAAGTCTCAGGACACAAAATCAATGTGCAAAAATCACAAGCATTCGTATACACTAATAATAGACAAACAAAAAGCCAAATCATGAGTGAACTCCCATTCACAATTACTACAAAGAGAATAAAATACCTAGGAATACAACTTACAAGGGATGTGAAGGGCCTCTTCGAGGAGAACTATAAACCACTACTCAAGGAAATAAGAGAGGACTCAACAAAATGAAAAAACATTACATGCTCACGGATAGAAAGAATCGAGAGTGTGAAAATGGCCATACAGCCCAAAGTAATTTATAGATTCAATGCTATTACCATCAAACTACCATTGGCTTTCTTCACAGAATTAAAAAAATCCTTTAAATTTCATATGGAACCAAAAAAGAGCCCATATAGCCAAGACAATCCTAAGCAAAAAGAACAAAGCTGGAGGCATCATGCTACCTGACTTCAAACTATACTACAAGGCCACAGTAACCAAAACAGCATGGTACTGGTACCAAAACAGATATATAACCCAACAGAACAGAACAGAGACCTCAGAAGTAATGCCACACATCTACAACCATCTGATCTTTGACAAACCTAACAAAAACAAGCAATGGGAAAAGGATTTCCTATTTAATAAATGGTGTTGGGAAAACTGGCTACCCATATGCAGAAAACTGAAACTGGACCCCTTCCTTACACCTTAAACAAAAATTAACTGAAGATAAATTAAAGCCTTAAATGTAAGACCTAAAACCATAAAAACCCTGAAGAAAACCTAGGCAATACCATGCAGGACATTGGCTTGGCAAAGACTTCATCACTAAAATACCAAAAACAATTGCAACAGAAGCCACAATGGACAAATGGGATCTAATCAGATCAAGCTTCTGCACAGCAAAAGAAGCTATCATCAGAGTGAACAGGCACCCTACAGAATGGGAGAAAATTTTTTCAATCTATCTATGTGACAAAGGGCTAATATTCAGAATCTACAAGGAACTGAAGCAAATTTTAAGAAAAAAATAATCCCATTAAAAAGTGGGCAAAGTATATGAACAGACACTTCTCAAAAGAAGACATTTATGTGGCCAAGAAACATATGAAAAAAAACTCATCATCACTGGTCATTAGAGAAATGCAAATCAAAACCACTGTGAGATACCATCTCATGCCAGTTAGAATGGCAATCATTAAAAAGTCAGGAAACAAAAGATGCCGGAGAGGATGTAGAGGAATAGGAACGCTTTTACACTGTTGGTGGGAGTGTAAATTAGTTCAACCATTGTGGAAGACAGTGTGGGGATTTCTCAAGGATCTAGAACTAGAAATACCATTTGACCCAGCAATTCCATTACTGGGTATACACCCAAAGGATTATAAATCATTCTACTATAAAGACCATATGCACCTGTATGTTTATTACAGCACCATTTACAATAGCAAAGAATTGGAACCAACACAAACACCCATCAATGCTAAACTGCATAAAGAAAATGTGGCACATACACACCATGGAATACCATGCAGCCATAAAAAAAAAAAACAATGAGTTCATGTCCTTTGCAGGGACATGGATGAAGCTGGAAACCATCATTCTCAGCAAACTAACACAGGAACAGAAAACCAAACACCGCATGTTCTCACTCATAAGTGGGAATTGAACAATGAGAGCATATGGACACACGGAGGGGAACGTCACACACCGGAGTCTCGCTGGGGATGTGGGGAAAGGGGAGGGATAGCATTAGGAGAAATACCTAATGTAGATGATGAGCTAATGGGTGCAGCAAACCAACATGGCACACATATACCTATGTAACAAACCTGGACTTCCTGCACATGTATCCCAGAACTTAAAGTATAACTTTAAAAAAAGAGAGAAACAAAAATAGAATTAATAGAACATAAAGTAAGAGATGCAGAAAGCACAGTCAAAATGTATAAATTTATTTAATTGGAGTACTGGAAGGAAAGGAGAGAATAGGGCTGAAGCAATATTTAAGCTAAAATAGCCTATTCCACAACCTTTTCTCTTTATTTCTGAATTCATTATTCTGAATTCAGAAATAATTCTGAATTCATTATTCTATCCTTCAATGACAATTTTTGCCTCAAGTGTGTTATCTGGTAAACATTCTCTTCTATTTTTGAATGTCTGCTGTGTGTATTGAGTAAATGGAAGAGCTGAGCTTGAAGGACAAGTCTTGCTGATGCTGGAGTTTAAGGATTGCCCTTTCTCCTGTACCATGCTGCATCCTTTACACCCTCTGGCCCCTGCTCCGATGCTATATTCTCTCTCAGCGATACTCTTTTCATCTATGCAAATAGAAAGACAGCTTTTCATTTGCCACATTCCTTTCTTTTCTCTCAGGAATCACTGTCCTGTGCTGCCTGGTGTTCAAAATCTGAAAACCAGTGTTTTACATACTTTGTTTTTCTAATTGTTGCTTAAAATGATAAATCTGGTCCCTATTGTTTTATCCTGGTGGGAACTGTTCAAGTCCATGCACATAATTTTTGTGACTACAAATGGTTGTTTATACTTTGTAAGGACTTCTTACAAATGGGGTATTTCACATAAAGGCAGTTCATGTAAAAAAAAAAAAATCCAAAAGATATTGAACTAGTACCTGTGAATAATTGTATAAGGCAATTTCTTGTTAGAGTGATCATGCTTAATAGGTATTACACAATCAGATAAGGTTTAGGCGAGCTTTTCACTCATCAGACTTAAAAGAACAGAGTCCTACTCAGGATGTTAGTGAAAGCACACATCTCCACTCAGGTGTGGAGATTTCCTGAAAGAGGGCTTTAGATCATTCTTTGCCGGTGCTTCAGTATTTTCTGGCAGTCTTTTCTATTTGCCTCTTCTTCAGGGAACAGCAGAATTCCACGCATCTCACTCATAACTTTCAAGGTAGGTCTGCTTACCATTTGCAAAAAAAAAAGTGATTTTTCAAAAGCTACTGCCAAGAGTTTTAGAACATTTACTTAGAGCCAACTGTGAATCACAGGAAGTCATTTTGTGGCCAAAGGCTGACTCTAACAATCTAACTAGGTTAGTAGGTCATTGACATTTTTTTCCTTCACTTGAAGCTGATCTTTTTGGTGGTACGGGGTGGGGGGAAATGCCATAATCAAATGTCAACATGATTCATTTTTCACAATTAGCTAGGAAAGAGTTACAGTCCGTGAATTACATTTTAGAGTCTAAAAAGAAGCCCCCATTTGCCCATCTCTTTCAAGGTATGCTGCCAACAGTAGTGTGACTTAGGGCTCTTTTTCTAGCTCCTGTCTTCCCGTAACTTGCTCTCTTCACTGAACCAACTCACAACATAGGTAAATATATAGTCTCTACTTTTATTTTACCATGATAATGGTGAAAATTCCTTAATTTTCCCCTCAGTGCTTCTATGTTCATCTGCATGTTTTAGCACTGAGATGCATGTTCTTGGTTTTTCTATTTACACAATTCATTTTGATCAATTTAGTTTTTGTCACTTCAATTATTATTCACCCCAAATTTTTAAATGTGAAGTTAAAATTATTTTGTTTCTTTCATTTTTAAGTAAAAGATAGAAGTGTTTAGAAGAGAGGAAAAGGCAGGAAAATGCGGTAAAAGTAGTAGTGGACAAGAGGGTAAGGGACCTGAGTCTAAAGCACACTCATTCATTCAGATATTCCGTAAGTGTTTCTATATCTCAAATTCTGTGCCAGATACTGGCAACAATAATTGCGTACAATGCTTTCATGATCCCTGCCCTCATAACACTAACAGTCTGATGGGGAAGGCAAGAGGTAATCACATAATCACAAAATAAAAATATAACTAAAATATCTGATAAGGGCATTATAATGCAGAAGAACTTGAGAGAGGTTATAGAACGCTTCCTGGAGGAAGTGTTATCTAACCAGAGATATGAGATATAAGGTGGGGTAGGGAGCAGGGAAGGCTGGTCCAGGCAGATGGAAGAGTTTAAGGAAAGGCCCTGAGCCAGGGGAGTGGTTTAAAGTAAGGATGAGAGTAGTTTAAAGTAGGTAAGGGGAATAGAGGTTCCAGAAGGGACAGGAGAAGTCAGATCTTACAGGACCTAATAGGACTTCTTAGTGATTTTGATCATAAAGCCAGCAGTATTTCAGAGGAATTGAATTGATGTGATTAGATTTTCATTTTGAAAGAATTCTTGTGCCCATTCTGTGGAGAATAAATTAGAAAGGTGCAAGAGCAGAAGCAGCAAAGAGACTTTGCAGGATTTCAGAATGTAGCCTGTGGTCCTTTAGGATTTCATGATGGATTATATGTAGTGAATGAGAGTGTCAGCTGAGACCTGCATCTTGCCATTAACTGAAATGAGGAACATCTTTGTAAGGGAATATCATGGATTTGGGTTTAGAGTATTAACACTTTAAATATCTTTGAATATCTTTGAAACTGAGACTTTCAGGGATTCACTTTCTGTATCTATAAAATGAGAAAGTGAATAAATCAGCTCTTAGATATTTCTTTTTGCTATCTACTTTGGCTTTATTCTGTCTCCTTTAATTCTTATCCATAGAAGAAACTGGGATACATTGCCTGATTATAACCAGAAAATTTTAGAATTGGAAAAGAAGGGACTTCATGCTAATATTGACCAAGTATATTTTCAGAGTTAGAGGAAAAGATGTTTGGGGTCCAAACTGTCAACTATAGTTTATTGTTCTTGTCTCTAAACTGAATATGGCATTAAATTCCCTATCTGATTTATTTGCCACCTGTTCTTAATCATTACAGGTCTCTTTTTCAAAGGAAGTGTGGGTATATTAGTTTGCTCTCACACTGCTAATAAAGACACACCTGAGACTGGGTAGTTTATAAAGGAAAAAGGTTTAGTTGACTATTTCACATGACTGGGGAAGCCTCACAATCATGGCAGAAGGCAAATGAGCAAAGACATGTCTTACATGGTGGAAGGCAAGAGAGCTTGTTCAAGGGAACCTCCATTTATAAAACCATCAGACCTCGTGAGACTTACTCAGTACCACAAGAAAAGCATGGGGGAAACTGCCCCAGTGATTCAACTACCTCCATCTGGCCCCACCATTGACATGTGGGGATTATTACAATTCAAGGTGAGATTTGATTGGAGACACAGCGAAACCATATCAGTGGGAGAACCCCAGTTATACCAAAGAATTTTTTAAAAGAAAATGCCTTTAATAAATAGTTAAAAGGTAGTAAATACACAAACATAAAAGATCAATAAATAAATTCTAAGGTCAAGTCTACAAATGCATTCATTAATGGTGCATATATCTCAGAACATCTAAACCATAATTAGCTCAAGACAATACTGCATTTGCAATGATAATACAGGATTCTTCCTGAAGAGTGGCAACTGCAGCCACTTACATGCGAATGCTGAAAGTAGGAATTCAGCTAGTGTAGCAGGCAGCCTCTAAGATGGCCCCTAATGATCCTACCTCTTCTCATTTACACAGTTGAATGAGGGCTATACTTATTGACTCTCTTCTAACAAACAGAACATGTCAGAAGTGATGGAATGTCATTCCAGGATGCAGTCTTAAAATCTCAAGGGAACAGCAAAAAATGTTCCCATGCTACAATCTCTCCCAACTTCCACCTCAGGCAAGTCTTGAAACAACATTAAAAAATCAAAATCAAAAAACCAAAAGACCATAATTTCTTGAGAGACCTTGACCTACAGGCAACCAGCCAAGGCATGCTGGGATTTTGTACTCAGAAAATGTGACAAAATACATGTTTATTGTTTTAAAACACTAAGTTTTAGAGTAATTTGTTATGCAGCAATAGATAGCTATTATAGCTACAGGAAATATTCACCAGACATCATTATAAAACACTAAATTAGATTCTTCAGTTAACTGTAGTAGAACCATGCCAGTTTGGCTCATGAAAAACAAAATTTTACTATTCCTAGTAACTCATTTTGCTGTACTAAGTCATCCTTGGTTGTATTAAACCATGAGTTTGTAGAATTCTCAAGCCATTTTTCTATAAGAAATGAAGAGGGGATGCGAATTTCTGAATCAGTTCTTGATTTCTTGGCTGACACTGACTGCCTACCAGTGGGCCATAAACTTTACTTAACACAAGAAATAAACAAAAAAACAAACACATTAATCTATATCATCTGTGCTTTCTTTAAAATAAATGCAAAGTGGAGAATCTTGGGCTGTGGAGATCAGTATCTTCTGATGGGATTATCACTTTTAGTTGGAGATTGAGTACAGTTTAGGAAGAACCAAATTAGTGTGCTTCCCCAGAGAGCAAGATAATATCAAATGGAAGGGAAGGAAGAGGGCCACACTTCCACTTAGGATGTATAAATATGCAAAAAGAGCATCACTGGCAATACAACAATGAGAAAAACCTGGATAATCTATTATGTAAAATAGTCATTTTAATTGAGAGCTTACATCTCGAGGCAATCAGGTGAACTCCATTTCAAAGTGTGCCAAGCCACTCAGGAGAAATAGGACACATGAACTGTTTACCTTTGGCAGAGTATGGGAAGAAGAGGTGACAGTCACAAAAGCAGTTAAGAAAAACTCTGCAAAAATTGTAACAAATTATTAAAAACTGAGGGTTGGCTAGCATGAGCATTTAGAATCTCTAGGAGCCCCAAACACAAGGAGAGTCCCTATCCATTCATTAGCTCCACAAACCTCCTTTAGGTGCTCAGAAGGAAGACTGGGGACAGGGCAGGAGACCTGAGAGATCCTCTCCTTGGTAGCGAAGTTTTAGTACCTGCCAAAGATTAAGGGAAGAACAGGAATACCTAGAGAAGCCCATCCAAACTTCAGGTTCTGCTGCTGGGAGACAGAAACAAAACCCACCGATGCACCAAACTTTTCTCAGATATGAAGCAAAACTATGAGAATAGCGAGAAATCCACTCATGCCCAGGATCTGACCATACTTTGACATGAGGCCAAAGGTGGTTTCCTGCGGTTGTATGGGCATTCACACCTCTCTTCTTTAAAATCTACTCTTACCAGATTTACATTCCTTTCATGTTATTGAAGTTTTCACATTCTGGTATTTTTTGTTTTTTTTGTTTTTGGTTTTACTTCCTCCATTAACTCCAGCAACTCTCCAATCTCTAGAGCTGTGCGATGTGTGGAGAAGCGCTCCTTAAGCCCTTTCCCCTTCTCAACCATTCTCTCAGGTCTGTTTATGACGCTGATATTCACCTTTGGCAGGAAGGAGCACTCTCCACCCAGCCACCCAAGCAGGCTTCCAGCTTCCATCCTCTTTGTTAGGGTTGACATTCCCAACGAAAACCTTGTCTCTTGGGGTTAGTCCTTAGCAACTTGCTTGGTAAGGTGTGCAATAGGAAGCAAACGCATTGTCTTCCACTGAAGCTGATTTGAACAGAACTTCACTGTAAGCTTCCAGAGGGAGATGGAAATTCTGCCATGTGGGTGGTAGGTTTTGTTTTATTTTTCCACATGGGCTCCACATTCCTAAAGAGAAAAGAACATCTGCTGTACCAGGAAAATTGCACATTAACTCTTAAAACCACCCTTTCTGGAAAGGAAAAACAGTTCTCCAAGGCAAGACAACCTCTGATCAGGGAAGGTGGCCTGTGGGCCAAAGTGTAATTGCATTTTGCTACAATATTGCCATTGGTGAAAGAGGACTTGGCTAAATGGTCAAAACTCTATTATCCTTTATTCTAGTGGATGGTGTGACATACTTCTTAAATGTTTGTCGAATAGAAATAGAAGAAAAAAATAATGAATACAAGAGTTATGTTATTTTAGTTTTCTTGTGAAGGGCAACAGCAATCATTTTTCAGCCAGACATTTGGTAGAATTTAGCAGCAAGAAATAGCAACAAGACTTTCCCAACTAAGCTTTCATTTCCAAAAGTGGGATAGTGGGGTTATTCAATCAGGCATTTTTAGAAGCTAAGAAGCAATAAGAAACATGCCAGAACTTTCATATTTGCTGAAGATACTTAGACAATGTACGAAGGACACTGTTTCACGCAACATCAATTTCCATGGTCCCTTTTGATTCAGCTAATATTTATGAAGCACTTGCTATTGAACAAGCATGGTGTTAGGCCCTGGGACTAGAATGGTAAACAAAAACTGACCTAGTCCTTACTCTAGTGTGTGTGCTGGCGGGGATGAGTAAGGACAGGAATTAAGCAAATACCTACGCTATCTTTATAAACTGGAATAAACATTGTGAAGAAAAGAAACATGGAGAAATAAAGGGCAGAGCTGATGCATGGTCAAATATATGATTTTTTTTTAAATGTAATTGCTGATTATAGAAAATGGATTGGAGGAAAGTCAAATAATTACAGACCTCAGTAAGTAGTAAAATATTCTGATGTCATTTTGCAAGAGGATTGACTTTTATATTAGGTTAATAAAAATATACATAGAAGAAAACTCGTGCACTTGTCTGAAACTTTGTAAGACAAACTATATCCTATGTGGGAAAGCAGTAAATTGGGCAGTGTTGATGCAGAGTTTTCCTATGTTCTTAGTGCTTTTGATGTGTTATTATATATTCTTTTCACGCATGTCTTAACTGGAATAGGGACTGAGTGGGTGGTAGGCAAATACTCTTTGTTAAAACTTGTTCTAATTATTTGCTCCAAAATACAGTTCCCAGTGAGACCAGATTCAACTAGTTGTTTGTTACTCCAAATCAAAGAATTAGGTCAACAACATGAATCCTTAAAAGAAATCGCAATACAATATATACCCTATAAAATAGATTCCTCTAGCTATTTCCTGAAAATAACATTGGTTTACAAAATGCAACTGATAGACATGATGTAGAAATGTTAAAACTAAAATAGTATATGAAAGTGTTATGCTTTTATTGAAAGTTATTTAAATAAAACATGTTTCAAAATGTATAATAAGACAGCTATCACATTTTTATCTTTCCATCTACAGTATTCTTTCAATTTTATCTTTTCCTATATAACCTAGAATTATTTAAAACATTTGCTTACCATTCCCTATCCAGTCTTGAATTAAGAAGGCTTCAAGCATCACAAAGAATTTACTTATTTTCCTAGCACTTTGGTCTTTTACCGTTTCACAAGGTTTGAGCAAAAAAATTCTTTCATTTCAAACATCATCAAAGTTGACAGCAGTGCAAAAAAAAAGAATTAACCAAAATCAAAATTTTCCACTTAATAGTTTATGAAATTGAAAAGCTCCCATCCCACTAGCAATACACATATAATTATTGATTATTTTATTTTAAATTCAAATACACATAATTGGATGATTCCCCAAGGAGAGACTATATATTTAAATGTATATTTACATGTAATTTTTTTTGCTAAAACTATTAACATACCCTCGTAAAGAAAGTACAGGTTTCTTAAATGATTTCACACAAAAAGAAATTCATGAAAGTTACAAAACTAGTCTCTGTGTGGCATTAAACTGAAAGAAACAGAAGAAATACATTCAGTTTATTCCCAAGGGTTTTTAAGGTGGATATTTTTAATTAAACTTAAGTCAGACTTTATGGCTCAGAATACTAAATATGCTGATAGAAACATCTGCAGAAAATCTGTTTTCTTATTTATTGTGGCAAGAAAACACAAGATAATCACAAGGGGAAACATTTCCCATAAATTTATTTCTATGAGCCAGATCTTTGATATTAAAAGGAAATTATATCAATTGCAGTAATGTTTAAATCAATGAAGTAATCAACATATTTCTCATGAGATTATTTTAATATAAAAATTTGACAAGCCACATTTTAAAACATGAAATGCTGTTTTAAAAAGTATCTCTAAAACCTTATCGACAAAATAAGAATTCCCTCTTTTGGACAAGAAATGTTCTAAAACATCTGCTTTTGTTTTAGTATTGCCAAACCACAGTCTTATTGGTTCAGTTGACCCAGTGATTTAAGATTAAATGCTTACTAAGAGGCTGGGGTGAGGGAAGCAACAGAGAAGGGAAGGAGGGGTACCCCCCAAGACTTTCATCATCATAAAAAGAATATTCCTCAAAAATTCAACTTGCTTTTTGAAAATTAAATTCCTTCTGAACTAAGTGTAAGAACTGACCTAATAATTTATATAATTAGGTGTTTATATAAAATGTGTTTTAAAATTTTTTCTAGATTAAACTCTTCTGGTTAATTTATAAAACAAGGAGGAAGACACATACTTTAAAATAATAATAATCAAGACAATGACATAATGAAAAAGCAAGCATGGAAGCCAAGGCAAGAGGCCCAGACTTTTATTATCACTTAGGCAATGATTTGCTATGTACTTCGAGAAAGTCATATAACAATTCCTAGCCTGCCTTTGCTTATCCTGAAGCGGATATATGGAAATAGTTACCAGCTGTTTCCAGGTTTAATGAGTCTGGGTGGGGTCTTCCTACGTTACATAAATACACTCCTGCCGCTAGGCCTGGCCAGGCCTGTAGGTAGCAAAAAGGGATAGGCTCGATCACCACAGAGCATTGGGCCCAAGCCGGAAACCACACAGGATGGCGCCAGGCAGCTCAGGTGAGAGTGTGCAAAGATCGAGGCTGGGCATCTGGGGAGACAGATTCTCAGTCACCGCAGAATCATGAACAGAGAGGGCAAATATGGGCAAGGGACAAAAAGAAAAAGGCAGGGCACACAACCAGCACATTTTCAGCATCTGCTATAAAGTGCAAATAGCAATAGTATCTTAGAGAGAAATTATGAGAATTGAATGATTTGACTTTTACTCATTAAAACTCTAGCAAATTCCTGAAATAAGAACTACTAAAAAATTGTTGGTTTTTGAGGAGTGGCTTGGAAGCCACACTGACTGGGTTCAAATCCCTATTCCAATACATTAGCTGTGTAAATAACTTCCCTCTGGCTGAGATCCCTTCATTATAAACTGGAGGTAAAGATATTACCTACTCCTAGGGCTAATGCAAGGATTAAATGTGTTAATACATACATAACACAAAGAAAACAGTCCCTGGCACCAACAAGCCATTCGATACTTGTTAGAGGTACAATGAGCACATCACATCTTGCCAGGTACTGTGAATGATGCTTTTACAACTGCATCTCATTCCCTATGCCCAATTAGTGTTCTCTGGGGGGAAAAAAGGTGATATGGTAATTTGAACTCTCTCAAAGCAAGATATTACGAAGACTGCATAGTGTTTCCAACTCAAATAAATATGATATACAATATTTTTAAATGGAGACTATTGCTCAATATACTATTACTAATCTTGGAGTATCCCAGTAGAAACATGTCCACTGAATTCACTTCTTTTCCACAAATATTTACTAAATAGCCACCATGTGGCAGATGTGGGCTGAAACTCCGTATATATCATATTAAAGGAATCTCTTTCTAAAAAGACCATTTTATTATTTTACAAAGATCAGAACAAACTTTCTTCCCAGTTCAGTATGTTATTACTTCCATTCCCAGAAGCCTTTTCTCTGGATGTGATTTTTCATTTGTCTTACAAGTTCTTCTTCTTGCATCTTCTTTCAAAGGAGTTTTGCATCTACTTTCAAAGAAACTATTCCACTCTATTTTCTCCTCACTCTGGTCCCTGGAATCAGTTCTCACTGGTCTTCCCATTCTCACCTCAGGAGTCTCCTCCTTTAGGACGAGCCTCCACCGATGCTGACCCTTTGCTGTCAGGTATGATGTCGGTGTCATAACCTGGGCACAGCCAGAGCCAAACTTCCCACTCAGCAGGAGGACGGGTACTGAGTAACAACCCCACCCAAGCTGGGTAGCATAAAACAACCACCAGTTTATATGGTGATTCTGTGAGTAAGCAGGGCAATTCTCCTACCCTGGGCCAACTTGCTAAATCTCTCTGGTCACCTAGTGACTCAGCTGGAATGGTGATCTGGGGTGGCTTCATTCATAGCCATTAGCAGGCTGGCTAGGCCTAAAGAGCCTCATCTCTGAGACAAGGGACAGCTCGTCTATGCCTCATGTTGTCTCTTATCCTCCCATAGGCTAGTCCTGGTTTCTACCCACAGTTGTCTCCAGATTCTGAAACAAAAAAACAGAGAAGCCACATCTCAAAGTACAAGCACGTTTTAAGCCTCTACTTACAAGTTTACTCATGTCCCATCAGCCAAAATGAGTCAAATGGTCAAGCCCAGATTCAAGAAATGGAAAAATAAATGCCTTCTCCTGATGGAAGGAGTTTTGCAAAGGGTCTGCACACAGAGATGGGAAGAATTTATAACCAGTTTGCATGGGAGACAAAGCCAAAAGAAAAAAAGACAAGATGTTACAAATCTTGAAGGGAAAATTAAATTGTTGATATTTGATATTTCAAAAAAGCATTAAAGTGGTTATAATGGAAAAATCTGCACTTAGCTGAATTTCCTTACACTTATGATGGCACAGTATCTTGATGTTTTAAATTATATGTGGAGCAAAGTTAGGCACAACTTCTTTTCATTACTTAGAAACTCTCTTTAGTTATCCTCCTCCTCTTCTCCCTCCTCCTCCCTCTTCCTTTTTTCCCTCTTCCTCCTCCTCCCCACTCCTCATTCTCTTCTTTCTTAGTATCCATAGTTGATACAGTTTTAGAAGAAGCAATTTCAGAGTAAACCTAAAACTTAACAGCTCATGCTAGTTTTACAGGTCAGTAATATTAACATGGATTCATGATACATTCCTAGTATTTTAGGGTCAGAAGCTCTAGCTCTATTGTATTATTTCATATAAGCATGAGTGGGTAAAAAATGTATGTGTAAGCAATTTACCCTAACTAAAACTATAAGAAAGTGATTTTAAAAATCAGAATGGGGCCCAGTGTGGTGGCTCACGCCTATAATCCCAGTGCTTCAGGAGGCCAAGGTGGGAGGATCACTTGAGCCCAGGATTTCCAGGTTTCAGTGAGCTATGATTGTGCCATTTCTTTCCAGCCTGAGTGACAGAGTGAGACCCTATCTCTAAAAAACAAAAGCAAATCAGAATGCCAATTTATTACTTGGTAATGGATATATCTTTTCAGTAGCCAGACAGATTGCACTTTCTATTTGATATGGTTTTGCTGTGTCCCCACACAAATCTCATCTTGAATTGTAATCCCCATAATCCCCACATGTCTAGGGAGAGAGCCTGGTGGGAGGTGACTGGATCATGGGAACGGTTTCCCCATGCTGTTCTCGTGATAGGGAGTGAGTTCTCATGAGATCTGATGGTTTAATCAAGGACTCTTTCCCCTTCACTCTTCACTCTTCTCTCTCTTGCCGCCAAGTGAAGAAGGTCCTTGCTTCTCCTTTGTGTTCCACCATGATTTTAAGTTTCCTGAGGCCTCCCCATCCATGCGGAACTGTGAGTCAATTAAACCTCTTTCCTTTATAAATTACCCAGTCTTGGGTATTTCTTTATAGCAGCGTGAGAACAGACTAATACACTATTGAAGGTAACCGCTTTTTATTTTCCTTGTACTATGAATACTAACAAAAGGTCAATTTGTATGAAATAAATCAAGACAAACAGATGCGATGATTCTTAGGAGATATTTCACTAAGCATAGATAGAAGCTCAGAGTAGCAAGGCTCCAAAATGAAGAGAAAAACAAATCTATGTGTTTTCTTTATTAAATTTAGCTCTATCCTTTTGGTATGAGATTAGCACATGCATATAAGCATGAATTACATCACAGCCTATCTTACGTTGATTACATTTTAGCCTTTCTTCTTTTTTTTTTTTTAAGATGAAGTTTAGCTCTTGGTGCTCAGGCTGGAGTGCAATGGTGTGATCTCGGCTCACTGCAACCTCTGCCTCCCGGGTTCAAGCAGTTCTCCTGCCTCAGCCTCCCGAGTAGCTGGGATTACAGGCATGCACCACCACACCCAGCTAATTTTGTATTTTTAGTAGAGACAGGGTTTCTCCATGTTGGTCAGGCTGGTCTCGAACTCCTGACCTCAGGTGATCCGCCCACCTTGGCCTTCCAAAGTGCTGCGATTACAGGGGTGAGCCACTGCCCCCCGCCTTAGCCTTTCTTTAGTTCTTTCAAAAGCTATGAGAGCGAACCTTCAAAATCATTAAGTAGCAAAGAAGACCCAGCTGTGATTGAGTAGCATTAAATCAAGGAACACACAGCAGCATGGAAACCAAAGTAAAGGAAATAGAGTTGTTTACCTAAAGTTGAGGTGCAATTGCTCCCACATTACATTAAGATCCTGTTTTAGACTCTCATAGAACTATATACGTCACCTTCACAGCACTCATCAGAATTGTATCTAATAACCCAATATCCAGTATTGGTGTACAGTTTACCCCCAGTAAACTGTAATCTCCATGAAGGCATGGGCCATGTCTGTCTTCTGTCCTGCTGTATTTATCTCCAATGACTGACTCATGGTGGACCTTAAATGGAAATAGTAGAATGAAGGGCAAGGTAGGAGGAAGAAAAGAACAAAGTGAAGACAGGAGCGCATCTCAGAAATTGATTGAAAGAGTTTGGGGAGGGTGTGGCTGCATTGGGCGAACGCGTAGCAGAAAGGCCTGCCTGCATAAGTTAATAAAGGAAATGATCATTCACTGTTCTGATAGGAATGAAAGTAGAGGAAAGGCATGAGCCAAGATTTTTCATTTTGAGAGATTAGGAGGCCCAAAGTGAAACTGAGCGTAAGGGTGGTTAAAGTGGAGCTAAGTAGGAGGTTAAGCAATTAAAGAGGTTAATCAATTAAGGATCCAGGAACAGGACTTTAGACTTGGGCAAAAGAGACACTCGCCCCATGTCCCACCCTTTAGAGGGGCTACTTTCTGTCCCTCCTCCAGTCCTGTTTCTCCACAGAGGACAAAGAGCATAGAGTAAACATGCCCCCTTCTAGATCACATTTTCAGTATCTGAGACTCCAATATTTTATACACAGTTCCCTTTTCCAGGTCTGTCCCCCTGAGAGGGACCACACAGCTATTGTCTGCTCCCTGGATCAAGAAGAGAACAAGAAAGGACTGTCGGGCGGGGATGGTGGTGTGGTAGGAAAGTTTGGATATGTGGTTAGGTTATGTATGCCTTTGGATCCAAAGGCCTCAGGAGATGCAGAGCAGGGACAGAAAGAGAAGGAAGTGAGCTTGGGCTGTTGACCAACCACCTGTACCACCAACTCATGATGTGGAACTCCAGCAAGTCCAGGAATTTGAATCTTGAACCAGGTCTCCAGATCATTCTGAAGGGAAATACAGCTTCCCTTTCTTCTAAACATACTATCTAATTTGAACTAGAATTTGAACCTGGTCTTCAACAACCCTTTTATTTTTCAACTAAGGAAATAAGTAATAGCTTTACAAAATGTGAAGGTTTCTGTTAACAAAACAAGGTGTGTAAATGTCAGTGAATACATATATGTCCTTTTACCATGAGACTATGGTGTGTTCGTCTTTGAAAAGATCAGTTTCTCAGTTGGCTTCTGTTTGAAATCTCTCTGACCTCATCAATGTAACTGGAGTCCAACTGGCTTCTGCCCTAGAAATCCTGCACTTTGCTTTATTAAAGAGAGAGAAAGGAATATAAAAGGAAATCAAAGAATATAATTTTAGGGCTGGAATTCAGTAACTCTTTATATTTACTTGAGGTCACTGAAGTTCAGAAAAGTAAAGTGAATCGCCGTGTATCTCAAAGACATAAAATAGAGAGCTGGGCCATGAAACCACATCAGATTTAGAATTCTCAGGTTTCCCTTTTCTCTGTGTCCTGTGAAACAAACTTTACCCACTCAGTGAATTTTATTATCGTTTCCTTACTTTTATACCATCCACTATTCTGTTGAACACTGTCTCTGTCAATTATTCAAAATTACCAATTTGAAACTATATATATCTTATGTAGAAATAAATACATATGTCTTATATAGTTAGCATATATTTAATATATGTTATAGTTCTGATATACAAAATATCTTTTTCAGTTTCCACATGTATTACATTATAAGCATATTTTAGATTTATTTATTCAAAATGATCACTTCTAATGGTCATAGCATCACATCAAATTCATTCATTTCCTATTATTTAATATTAAGGTTACTTCTTTTTTCTTCCTTCTTAATGTTTACCAAATATTAAGGTTATTTCTGTAGTTTCTGTTACAGATGGTACAATCACGACCACATTCATGAATATACCTTTGAATTCTGCTGAATCATTTTCTTGAGGTAAATGTCAAAGGATGTTATTACTAAGCTAATGTGTAGAGATGTTTGTATTATTTGTGATTATTGCTATGTTATTTTTAAAAGGACTGTATCAAACCAATGTTCTCGGTAAATTATCAGTTTCACTCCAATATTACCAGTATTACATATCATACACGATTATTTCTACTTCGTAGATATAAGTATATGCCATAAATTTGCTTATTTTATATTTCTTTAATTATAATAAGATACATATTTTTACTTTTTTATTCATTTCTATTTGCATTAATTGTTTGCTCAAGCTCTTTACATATTTATTATTGGTGGTTAAGATATTTTTCTTATAAATTTAAATGAATTTTTTAATGAAATACATATTAAACTCTGTTAATTTCCTGGAAATATTTTTCTAGTTTATTTTCTTTTTGAGGTTTAGTTTTTAAATTAATTTTCATACAACTAAAAATTTTATATCTAATTGTTACACTGAACAAGCACAACCAGTTACTCAAGCAACTTTGTTTTTATTTCTCAGTGTCACACTGAATTCTGTGGGCCTGACTTCTCTGACCTCTAAGACTTCTGGAGTCACTCACCCAACAAATGATCTCATGAGTGCTGAACGTCACAAAACCCGATCTCAATTTAGAATTCGGATGTCGAAAAAGACATTTTGTAAAAACTGTAGAGTTTGGTTAAAGCAAATCTTTTGTCCTTTTCCCAGGTCAGCACTACTTCAGTGTGGACAACTAGCGTATGTCTCCCTTTCTGTTCCTAGTATTGCTCCTCCTCATTCCCTAGCTTGACAGCCTCATGAGGAGCCAGCCAGCTTCTGTAACTGCCTCTCTTCCTCTGGTTCATCAGCAGCCAGTCCTGAGGCTCTCCTAGTATTTCCTAGCTTGTTAACTTGAACTTCTCCTCCTCCAGGATCAATGTGCAGACAGAGACAAAAGTTCTTAAATGACCAATATGGTGCAGTCTGGGGCTGGTAGGTGTACAAAGGTGATCTTTTGAATATAGGCTCCCCACCAACCTCTAAGCATCCCCTATCTACAGTTCCCTTGAAATGGAACAAGGTATCTCCAAGTATATTCTGTGGAGTCAATCCCTTAGAGTGGAGAACTACCCTTGATTCTCTTTATATAGGATTGTTCATGACTACAAGAAGCCCTCCTGCACAGGACCGAGGGCAACCCCAGGCCAGCTTTTTTCATATGTGGCCCACACCTGGTTTCCAGGAAATACTCAAGTATCCTTCACCCCAACAAACTCGTGGACAGCTAGCCAGCTTCTATAACCTCCTCCCTTCCTGTGCTTCAGCAGCAGCCAGTCCTGAGGCTTTCCTAGGCAAAAGCCAGATGCCACTTGAATTTCATGGGTCAGGTCAGCACCTTCCATCTTGGACTATGTAGGCAAGTGTAGGTGTACTCAGGGCACATCAACTTTTAAAAAATGTCTCTCATAAATCTTCTGTGATGTGACCCTTTTATTACCTTGATATGGGTAGGAATTTTAAGAGTTGTCCAACTGGTTTTTAATAATCTTTGAAAATTGGCACCTTGTTCTGGCACACTTCTTTGGAAAATCACAGCACTGAATCTTGGCACCTCAGTTAAGACTTCTGATTTAATAGTCCGTTTAATGTATTTTATAATCAATCATGTGCTATTGAAATTTCTGTATCATTTAGAAACTGAAAATAGAACAGTTTACCCACATATCTTTCAATTAAGTTTTCTGTTGGGTTTCTTTAATTTAATATTTTTTCATTTAGATTTCCAATTTCAGCTAGATATGTTTTTCTTTTGGCATGTGCTATAAGATGTGGATCAATTTTTTTAGGATAAGGTGTCTGGGAATAGCTAACTAATGCTTTTTTCTTATCTGTGAATTCACTGGCATTAACAAAGATACAGATCCAAAATGTCAAAGTATTGATAAGTACAAATGAGCTTGAAAAGAAAACAGGGTTTTACCTTGAAATCTACACAATTATGCAACACATATCAACACATTTATTCAAATGTTGTGTTTATTACTCAGAATGCTTACCCTTTATTTCATTTTGAAAAGTTTATGTTCACATGTTATTTTCTTATAGCATGAGATTTGTTTTTTTGTCTCTCCTTTCTTTCATTAACCAGTATTTTTTATTCTTGTATAATATTATGTTCTACTATATAATAAGGTTGGGACCTTCTTGTTACTGCTTTGAGATTACCATGTGTTAGGTTCCAAATTATTGTCATCAGATTGAGGTTTTGATGTACATGACGTTAAGCTATAAATTAATTTATGAAGAATTATAATAGGAATAGCAAATTAAAACAAACATTAATAGTGCTTACAATAGACCTAGCACTGTTCTTATGTGCTTTTCACATATTAACTCATATAATTCTCAAAACAACCATGGTAGATGTAATTATCAGTCCCAATTCTTCCCTGTTTTCTATGTTCATAGCTTTGTTATAACCTCTTCTGGGAGGTATGTATTTCCCATCTCTTGACGCTGGGCTTGGTCATGTGTTTTGCATTGGCCAATGGGATATAAGCAGATACTCTGAGTCTGATATGTGCTTCCTTGATGGGGCTTGCTCTCTTATACTTCAGACATTGCCATGAAAGAACATGTGTCTACATCACTAATATCAGGAGGACATGGGAAACACTTGGGGCCAAGCTGGCCCAATGCTTAGATTTGTAAGAATAAATTATTGTTGCTTTGAGTTTTGGGATGATTTGCTAAGCAGCATTATTTGGCAATAGCTAATGAGCGTGACACACTATGAAGTAGATACTATTATTATCCCTATTTTAGAGATGAGACCAATGAGGCAAAGGGAGGCTAAATCATTTAGCTAGCAAGTGCAGAGGATGGCTTTAGAGTCTATGCTCTTAACTATCTTTATAATATTTAGTTCTTAGTTTTGAAAAAAGTTTATTCAAACAAGTTTATTCAAATTCTTTCATCTCCCTGTATAAACATATACTCTTATGAAATACATATTAAATTTGAGGTCACTGAAGCTCAGAAAAGTTAAGTGAATTGCCATATATCTCAAAGACATAAAAGGAAGAGCCACGCCATGAAACCACATGTCTCATCTTGTTTATTTTAATGTTTATATTTTTTGGTGGTTATCAGTTCTTTTATACAGATTTCAGGGTAAAACTTTGTTTTCTTTTCAAGCTAATTTCATTTATCAATACTTTAACACTTTAGAACTCTATCTGTCAATGCCAGTGAACTCCCACATAAGAAAAAGGCATTAGTTAGCTATTCACAGAGACCATATCTTTGTAAAGTAAAATCTGCTAGAATATGTGCCTTATGACACTGGTCTTCTCGATTACTCTTGACTCTATCAACCTCTCCCACTCCCTGGTGTGCTGGCTTACTGTCCCTTGGCTATATGATATCCTGCTCTCTTATGATGTTCCTATTCTGCCTCCTACTCTTTCTACAGTCACCTGGTGTAACTCAACCTTGGTTTCCTCATATGTCCCTACCTGCATAGGGTGGTTACAAAGAGTGCGGGGATAGTTCACATAAAACCACTTAGCATAGTTTGGAACCATACCATTACTAAGTAAAGCTCAATAAATGCTGCTATCTTTACAGTTACGTTTCTCTCATGACTTCTTGTCTCCTTATGGACAACATGTCATCTTCCCTATCCTTAAAGAGTTATCTCCCAGACCCCGTTCTCACTACTTATTCTCCACCTTTCCCTGGAAATTTTGTCTAAACTATCTAGAGGCCAGCAGAATTCCTCGTCCTGCCCTCTTTCCTGAGGTGAAGGCCTATATATGCACCTCCCTACTGCACCCCTCTATTGGGATGCTTCATAGACCTCAAAATCAAAGTAATTTTTGTCCACCTATTCACCAAACCTGCTAAATTCCTTCAGGATTTCTACCATTATAAATGGCACCACTATTTATAGTTACCCAAACCAGAAACTAAGTATAATCATCTATTCCTCCCTCATTTTTATTCTCCAATCACCAAATTCTATTGATTTTATCACTGGGTATCTTATTAATTCACATTATTTTTTACTGCTTCCTGGATGCCACATCAGGCACTTACTCTTGTTGATTAGCCTGACCCTGGATTCCACATCTGTCTAGACCCATTGAAACTAGACAGCAGCCCACTTCAATCTCAAGAGGTCGCTACATCCCACCTCTGGCCCATGCCACAAGGAGAATGCCAGGAACCTTGCCTAAAGACTTCACTTTGGAGGAGCTGGATTTATAATTTAGCTTGTTATCTGGTCTTTTGTTTGAATGTACTCTGAATCCAGCAATGCCTGCACGGACTGTTGCCTCTGGCATTCACCGACTTAGGCTTTAATGCCTCTCTCTTCTTTTCTTGATCCTGCTGACTTGGCCATATCTCAACCTCGCTTCTTCCTGCCATCTGACAGAAATTAGGTGCTCAGCCTTCAGATGTTCGAACTCTAGACTTGCCCATTTGTTTTTCAGCTGTTTCCCATATTGCATTTGGTAAATGACTCCAACTTTACCGAGTAAGCAGTCCCATTAAAACTTTTTCATGATTTAGATTGTAAATCAGTGGTTTTCAAAACTCAACATACACAGGATCATCTGCAGCACTATCTGTAACGTAAACAGTTGCAGACTGTGGGTATTTTGATTTCGGTCTTAGGTCTGGGAATTTTCTTTTTTAAAAAAAGATCCTTAGGCCAGGCATGGTGGCTCACTCCTGTAATCCCAACACTTTGGGAAGCTGAGGTGGGCAGATCACCTGAGGTCGGGAGTTTGAGACCAGCCTGGCCAACATGGTGAAACCCTCTCTCTACTAAAAATACAAAGTTAGCTGAGCATGGTGGTGGGCACCTGTAATCCCAGCTGCTGGGGAGCCTGAGGCAGGAGAATCACATGAACCCAGGAGTTGGAGGTTGCAGTGAGCTGAGATCGCACCATTGCACTCCAGCCTGGGCAACAAGAGCATAACTCTGTCTCAAAAAAAAAAAAAAAAAAGTCCTTAATGGATTCTAATGGCCAGGTAACTTCAGGAATTGATAGTCTAAACAGAAAATTTCTATGTAAAGAATATAAAATTTTATTTACAATTTAAGTAATAGGAGTGGATTTTTAAAATGTAGAAATGTTAGGATTTTCTCATCATAAAAATTTTGTTTAAAAGTCTGCTTTTGGGTAAAGACGTTTGTTGAATGAAAGAAAGATCTTTTTGACACTTTAAATTTTCTGAGTTTCTGATGTCAAAAACCTTGCTACTTTTGGGTAACTACATTTATACATGATTGAAACTTTAATTCTCCCACATCATTCATCTTTTCTTGACAAATTATTACTGTTACTATTCAGCAGAGACTTTCCAAAAGAAGGAAGCTGTATTAGTCTTCCTTCTGAGTTAAATGAGTTAAGACTTTTGGGGGCTGTTGGGAGGAACGATTGGTTTTAAAATGTGAGGACATGAGATTTGGGAGGGGCCAGGGTTGGAATGATATGATTTGGCTGTGTCCGCAACCAAATCTCATGTTAATTGTAGCTCCCATAATTCCCATGTTTCACAGGAGGGTCCTGGTGGGAGGTAATTGAAACATGGCTGGGTAATTCATAAAGGAAATAAGTTTAATGGACTCAGTTTCACATGGCTGGGGAGGCCTCACAATCATGGCAGAAGGCGAATGAGGAGCAAAGTTATGTCTTACATGACAGCAGGCAAGAGAGTGTATTCAGAGAAACTGCCCTTTGTAAAACCATCAGAGATCAGGAGACTAATTATTTACTGTCATGAGATAGCAGCACAGGAAAGACTTGCCCCCATGTTTCAACTACCTCCCACCAGGACCCTCCCGTGAAACATGGGAATTATGGGAGCTACAATTAACATGAGATTTGGGTGCGGACACAGCCAAATCATATCATTCCAACCCTGGCCCCTCCCAAATCTCATGTCCTCACATTTTAAAACCAATCGTTCCTCCCAACAGCCCCCCAAAGGCTTAACTCATTTCAGCATTAACTCAAAAGTTCACAATTCAAACTCTCAACTGAGACAAGGCAAGTCCCTTCTGCCTATAAGCCTGTAAAATTGAAAGCAAGTTAGTTACTTCCAACATTCAATGGAGGTACAGGCATTGGGTAAATATAACAGTTCCAAATGGAAGAAATTGGCCAAAACAAAGAGGCTCTAGGCCCCATGCAAGTCCAAATTCCAACAGGGCAGTCATTCCATCTTAAAGTTCCAAAATGATCTCATTTGACTCCATGTCTCACATCCAGAGCACATTTATGTAAGAGATGGGCTCCCATGCCCTTGGGTGACTCCACCCCTGTGGCTTTGCAGGGTACAGCCCCACTCCTGGCTGCTTTCACAGGTTAGTATCAAGTGTCTGCAGCTTTTCCAGGCACATGGTGCAAGCTCTCAGTGGATCTACCATTCTGGGGTCTGGAGGATGGTGGTCCTCTTTTAACAGCTGCTCTAGGCAGTGCCCCAGTGGGGACTCTGTGTGGGGGCTCCAACCCCACATTTCCCTTCCACACTGCCCTAGCAAAGGTTCTCCATGAGAGCTCTATGCCTGCAGCAAACTTCTGCCTGGACATTGAGGCATTTCCACACATCCTCTGAAATCTAGGTGGAGGTTCCCAAAGCTCAATTCTTCACTTCTGTGCACCCACAGGCCCAACACTACATGTAAGCCATCAAGGCTTGGGGTTTGCACTGTCTGTAGCAACAGCCTGAGCTGTATGTTGGCCCCTTTTAGCCACAGCTGGAGCTGATGCAGCTGGGACACAGGGCACCACGTCCTGAGGCTGCACTCAGAAAGGGGGGCCTTGGGCCCAGCCCAGGAAACCATATTTTCCTCCTAGGCCTCCAGGCCTGTGATGAGAGGGGCTGCCGCAGAGGTCTCTGACATGCCCTGGAGACATTTCCCCCATTGTCTTGGTGATTAACATTCTACTCCTTGTTACTTGTGCAAATTTCTGCAGCAGGCTTGAATTTCTCCCCCAGAAAATGGGTTTTACTTTTCTATTGCATAGACTGCAGATTTTCCAAACTTTAATGCTCTGCTTCCTCTTGAATGCTTTGTGGCTTAGAAATTTCATCCCCCAGATACCCTAAATCATGTTTCTCAAGTTCCAAGATCCGCAGATCTCTAGGGTAGGGGCAAAATGCCGCCAGTCTCTTTGCATAGCAAGAGTGACCTTTACTCTGTTCCCAACAAGTTCCTCATCTCCGTCTGAGACCACCTCAATCTGGACTTCATTGCCTATATCACTATCAGCATTTGGTCAAAACCATTCAACAAGTCTCTAGGAAGTTTCAAACTTTTCCACATTTTCATATCTTCTTCAGAGTCCTCCAGACTGTTCCAACCTCTTCCTATTACCTAGTTCCATAGTTGCTTCCACATTTTCAGGTATCTTTACAGCAACATCCAACTTTTCTGGTGTCAATTTACTATATTAGTCTGTTCTCATGTTGCTAATAAAGACATACCTGAGACTGGGTAATTTATAAATGAAAAAGGTTTAATTGATTCACAGTTCCACATGGCTGGGGAGGCCTCACAGTCATGGTGGAAGACCAAGGAGGAGCAAAGTCATGTCTTACGTGACTGCAAGAAAGAGAATATATGCAGGGGAACTCCCCTTTATAAAACCATTAGATGTTGTGAGACTTGGGGTTTGCACAGTCTGTGGGGTGTGCACTGCACACCATGGCAGTTGTGTGATTCTAGTCTTTACTCCCTCAAGTCTCTCCCTGAAAATGCCCTGGGAATTCTTTTCCTATATTTTTCATCATGTCTTACTCTAATCAAGGGGGGGGAAAAAAAACCCCACTAAGAAGTCAATAGGTTCAGTACCCTCAGAGTAAAGTTACAACTCTTCAAACTTTGACGGACTGAAGCAGCTCATTTGTAACTTCTATCCCTATAAATCTATCCCAGAAATCACCTCACTAAAATAGTTTATCATGTTATATCCTACTCAAAGGATTTCATTCCTCCTAATGCCCTCAGAATCAAGTTCCAGCTCTTCATACTTTTCCAAAGTCTCTCAAATCTGGTGTCACCTGAACTTCCTAACATTTTTTCCCATAATCTTCCAATCCAAACGTGTTCAGCAAAACTGGCTTTCTCTTTTCTTTAACTTGAAATGTCCTTCCTTTAACTTTCTCTCCTACTTCCAAGTTTTTATCATACTTTAAGGCATAGCTTCATCTCACCTCCTGATTAACCCTCACTTGAAGACTCAGTCCATATACATTTCATGTCTAGGCAGTTCTATTTTTCTTTTCTTTTTTTTCTGAATCAAATAACAGCTTAAATTTTTATATAACCACTCCACAACTAGAGTTTGTGTGTAATATAGGCATATTCAAGTTGAAATAAACCTAAGATGGACGTCTGTAAGGCCAGCTGATGCCTGAATACTAAAATGCTGATTCTAAAATCAGGAAAGAACTAGTAAGCTACAGAGGGTCTTTAACTGGAGACTTCATGAGAATGCTAAAACTGTTGCTTAGAGAACATGAAACCCAATCCTATAATGAGAAATGCAAAGCATATGTACTTATAATACCAGTATATGCACTATAAAGCTTAGGGCATTCAATAGCCTCTGATGCCATTCTCCATGTCTTCCTTAGGGATGTGAAATAAGTCTTACCTACTGTGGGTAGGGCACTCAGCTGCCTTTGATTTTCCTCTTTGAGTCACATCTCATTTGGCCTACTGTGGCATGGCCATTCTTGTTCCTTGGCTCTTATTAGTAATTGTAAGTAGTTCTTAGTCTTTCTTAGTGTTAGTGCTGTTTAATCCTGAAATGGCCTTTTAGGACCTGAATTCTGTCCTTCTATCCTGAGCATAAAATGTCTGCATGCCTCGTGTGGGGATTAGAATTCTAACTCTGGCAGCTGTTTCATCTCTGTGCTATGTGGCTGGCAAAGACTTTAAAGCCCATTTGTAGGAAGAATATCTTTTGTAAACCATCGGCTTTGAAGTCAGATTTCTAAGACTAACTTTTCTGTAGAAAGACAATGATAAAAAAAAAAAAAAAAAACATGTCCTCAGTTTAAAGATGACTCCCCTGAACCACTCCACCCAGTAGTTGTACCCAGTCTAAATTGTTTTTTGTGTTTTAAAATTTCTTTGAAAATGTTCCTTTTTTCGGAATATTTGTATAGTAAGTAACATAGTACGTAACTATTGGAGTTGTAGGGTGATTCATTGATGAATGTATTTCTTCTCCACTCTGGTGTATATTTCAACAGAGCAGAGACTGATTTATTTCATCATTACCTTCCCGTCCTCTAGCATTGGCCCAGCTCCCCAAATACTTGTTGAATGGAAGAATGCCTCATAAGGTTGACACAGAAGGAAAAGAAATAAACTGTATACAGCACCATATAAACAAACATACCCAGTCCGCCCTCCATATTCCCAGGTTCTACATTATGGGACTCAACCAACTATAGACTGGAAACATTTGAGAAAAGAAGAAAACAATAAAAAATAACAATACAACAATAAAAATAATACACTCTGACAACTATTTTCATAGCATTTACATTGTATTAGGTATCATAAGTAATCTAGAGATGTTTTAAAGCATAGAAGATATATTAATATGTAGGTTATATACACACACTGTACCATTTTACATAAGGGACTTGAACGTCCATGAATTTTGGTATCCCTCAGGGTTCTGAAACTAATCCCTGATAGATGCAACTATGTATGTGTGTATGTATCAGTATATAGAGTACTATGGTTAGTACATGGTAAGTATTCCAAACATTTTGATTTTTTATTATTATTATTGCTTGGAACCTCAACAGAAAATGTGCCTCCTTCTCACACAGAACATGGATACTTCTTGTGCTATGTCACAAGAAGTCACTATCTCCCCAAATAAAAGGCTAGATGGATCAGAATGTTTGCATCTTTCCCATTCAAGTACCTGGCTAGGCCCATTAAGTCTAGAGCCTTACCTCTCAGTGCCTTTCAATCCCCTGACACTCAGTACTCTCATTACATATTTAGTGACTTAATTTACAGAACTGCTAAACTCACCTTTCTGAACATGTCTTCTAAAACTGACTATCTCCCCAGATTAGCCAGAAGGGCTACAGGGAAGAGCAGAGAATAGAAGGCCTACAGCAGCTAGCAAGGTTAACTTCAGGGAGCACCATCGCACCTTTCAAAGTTCCCATTTCACAGAGTTTTGCCTGGGAACTCTGCAGGAACTTTAGCAACAGGAGAGAATTAAAAATAAATGACTAAATGAAACCTAGATTTATGTTTCAGTCAAGTGAGAGAATCTGACATGGTAATGTGCCAGCCCACAGTAGGTGTTCAGTAAGTAACTGTTGAATAAATTTGGTGCTAGAAAAAATGTCTCAGTGGCTCTTGGCATCCATTGCCTCTTGTATAAAGAGAGACTGTACTATACACCCCTCTCCTGCCTTTGAGCAGGGCTTTAAAACTGTGACTCTAGTAAAATCACGAGTATTTTCACAACCAAGACAAGTTTTTACACTGGTTTTACTCCACACAGTAAAAAAGAAAGAAAGAAAGAAAGAAATGATGAAGCTCCCCGAATTACTGGATGGGAAACACTGGCTTCTTTAATGCAGGAATGCAGACTGACTTCGTGGTTCTTGAAGGAGAAAGGCATAACTCTTCCTCTCCACGCTCTTGGCTGGAGACACCCTGTGGGTAAGTTAGGGGAGAGGTAAGAGGGAGCAGGCAATTCCAGTATCTTCACGTAGGGAAAAGGTAACGAAGAATCAGGCTGTAAAAGCCAGCTATTGGGAGAGGAAATAAAACTTAAAACTTAAAATTTGTCATTAGTGGAAAAAAAAAAAAAAGAGGTAGGGACAAAAGGAATAAGAAAATGATGGGGGTGGGGGAACTAGCAAAGGAAAACCTGAAAAGGAAGTTGGAAAGAGAAAAGAAAGAGTGTCCTACGCATTTTGTTTTTACTCCTGCTCCTTCTCTCTGACTCCCCCCAGAAGCTGGAAAAAGTTTGCAAGCGCAACTTTAGGGATGGGAGACAGGGCTCTTCACCAACAGACCCACGAAAAGAAGCGCCCGCTTCACCCTTCCCCATTCGCGCCGCCGTCCTTTCCCTCTCGCGGGGTGATGGGCAGGAGGCAACACTCTTGGGACGCGGTGGCTCAGGCGGATACCCCGGAATCCCGTCAGGCTCGAGCAGCACGCAGCTCTCCCTCTGGCAAAGCCTCCTCTGCCTTGGCCATCCACCTCCCGGAAAAGAAAAAGGAAAGATCGAGCCTCTAAACCGTCCTTTTCCCCCTCCCCCTCTTCCCGGAGGAGCTAAGGAAGAAAGTACCGTTCTGTGATTCACTGGAGAGAAAAGAGGGAGGAGGCAAAAGAACTCGGAGTGCCAAAGCTAAATAAGTTAGCTGAGAAAACGCACGCAGCTTGCAGCGCCTGCGCCGGGTGCGCCAACTCCGCAAAGGCCAAACGGGCTCCGCGCCGGCCGGCGACGGGGCTAGGGACCCGGGTTTGGCCTTCAGGCTCCCCAGCAGCCGGGAAAAAGAATTGCTGCCCGGAGTTTCTGCAGAGGTGGAGGGAGATCAGGAAACGGCTTTTTCCTCACTTCGCCGCCTGGTGAGTGTTGGGGAGATTGGCAAACGCCTAGGAAAGGACTGGGGAAGATAGAGAGCCCTGGGAAAGTGGAGAAGGTGATCAGGAGGCCGGTCCACTACGGCAGTTTATCTGTCCGATGAGAGCCCGACGCGACGCGTCCACTTCGCAGTTCTTTCCAGGTGTGGGGACCGCAGGACAGGCAGCCATTCCCACTGCCCTCCGTACCAGCACTCCCAGGACAGTCAGCCTTGCTCCCCAACGTCGAGGGCGCTCTGGCCACGAAAAGTTCCTGTCCAGTGTGATTCTCAATTCCTTGCTTGTTTTTTTTCTCCAGAGAACTTTTGGGTGGAGATATTAACTTTTTTTTTTTTTTTTTCCTTGGTGGAAGCTGCTCTAGGCAGTGGGGAGGAGGAGGAGAAAGTGAAATATGCTGGAGAAGAGCGAGCCCTCCTTGTTCTTCCGGAGTCCCATCCATTAAGCCATCACTTATGGAAGATTAAAGTTATCGGACATGGTGACTGCTGAGAGGAGAGGAGGATTTCTTGCCAGGTGGAGAGTCTCCACAGTCTGTTGGGTGCATGTGTGCGCCCGCAGCGGCACCGGGCGCGTGGTTCTCCGCGTGGAGTCTCACCTGGGACCCGAGTGAATGGCTCCCAGGGGCTGTGCGGGGCATCCGCCTCCGCCTTCTCCACAGGCCTGGGTCTGTCATGGGAAGATGCTAGCAATGGGGGCGCTGGCAGGATTCTGGATCCTCTGCCTCCTCACTTATGGTTACCTGTCCTGGGGCCAGGGTTTAGAAGAGGAGGAAGAAGGGGCCTTACTAGCTCAAGCTGGAGACAGACTAGAGCCCAGCACAACTTCCACCTCCCAGCCCCATCTCATTTTCATCCTAGCCGATGATCAGGGATTTAGAGATGTGGGTTACCACGGATCTGAGATTAAAACGCCCACTCTTGACAAGCTCGCTGCCGAAGGAGTTAAACTGGAGAACTACTATGTCCAGCCTATTTGCACACCATCCAGGAGTCAGTTTATTACTGGAAAGTAAGTGTTCCTACTTCTTATATTTATTCTTTGGAGAAATCTTAAGCATTTAATTAAGATCCAGCTCCAAACTTAAGGGAGTAACAGAAAATATGGGGAACAACTGAATGAATGAAGAATGAATGAATGATATATGGTATTGGGGTACCGTGTTAAAATGGATACAATGTTAATGATCTTAATTTTCTAGTCACTAGTGTAGTCTAGTTTTCCTTTTTACAGAGTCAGTTGTAAGTTTTTAAATGAGATGAGAATGTGTAAATACCCACCAACCAGAGATTTCCAGAAATGGTCTCCTATTCCAAATCTATTCTACTTTTGAGCATGCTCAGATTTTGTTTCAGATGTCATATTAGAATTCACAGTCACTATCACTGATAAGACAGATCAAAATTTTATTTTACTCTTGGTGCATTTTTAAATCTAGAATTGAATTATCAGAGATAATGAGCCAACAAAACAGATATAATGTAAAATATGACCAGTTTATGTACGACTCTGCTTTGGTCTTTGATGGGTCATTTTCTCTTATGAGACCCCCTAATGAAGGCCATATTTAATTACCAAAGCAGTTCTCAAAAGGCAAGGAAATACAATGGTAAGTGCTCAAGAGGAGTCAAACTTCATCTGCAGTTTTCTGCTGCTCTTCACAGGTCTGGAATTTTCTGACTAACCAACAGAAATCAGACTATTTGTATGCTTAAGTAAAGTGCTTTTCATATTGTTGCTGTTTTGCTAAATAGCTAAATCTTCTACTTAAAATTGTTCACATATTTTCATATTTTTACTCTATCCTATCAGAACATAGGCTACTGTAATTGATTTGGATGTACAAATTCGGCCTGTGGAACAAAGATAAACTAGGAAGGACAGGGGTTAAGCTGGACAGAGGTAGAAGGAAAACCTTAGCCATTTCAATCTATGTCTTGTGATTTCAGTTGCAGGACAGGGAACCCTTGCTTCTGTGAAGTTGTTCTTGGAATTGGATCCTATAAAAGTAGCCAGTATCCATTGGAAAAATAAAGACTATTTTGTAAGAATCTCTGTCTTGCAGAGACTTTTGCTTACAGCATGATTTCCACTGCTTAGCAAACTGTCAGAACTTAGCATCATTGCCAGAAAAGAAAAAAAATTATTATCCTTCCCTCTCCTGAGAATGAGAAAAGTCTCACTGTACTTCAGAGTCATTTTAAAGGTTAATTGTGGCATCAGAAAATCAAGGGTATTTGATATTTATAAAGGAATAGATTATTGGCTGGAAAATAACAGGTCCATCTGGTGGCCTGGAGGTCAAGTTCTTCATGTTTAATCCCAAACACGCTTATATTTGGCTCATGAAATAAATGTCTCACAAAGCCTCACTGGACCTCTTCAAGTAACTTATAGAATTTAGATTTACACAGATAGCCAACAGTGGTTGAAAATATGTAACTGAACTATATGAATTTATTTTTCATAATAAAGTGTATGTTCAAGACTTTTCACCAAACAAGAAAATTTGTTCTTAAACATTATCTTGCATTGAAACAATATGTAGGTTTTATCTTTTAACCATTATGTTTACTTAATAAAATGAAACAGAAACTATGCTGAAAATATTTCCTAATTTTTTCTCTTTGGTGAAAGATTAACTTCTCTGTAATTTCAGTGCAATCAAACATCTGATGAGATTTCTCATTAAAAATTTTTATTCAGTGCAACAGGTTGTATAACTTTTATAGACAAAAAGTACAAATAGCTACTGTGATTTGATTTAAATTTCTATTTGAATTAAACATTTGAATACCTTTTCACTTGCAATTTCTCCTTTTAGACAAATTGCTGGAACCTTCCTTTAAATGAACACAGATGTAAGAAATATAGCGATTATGGAAGCCCAGTTCTGGACTCATTAACCCATTTATGCCTGAGGTTGCAATTTTTTGAATTTTTGCAATCAGACTCTGGTAATGAAATTGAGCAGTAGTATATAAATAACTCCCACATGCTTAGAATTCCAATAGTAGAACACTAGGCATAAATGAGTTAATAATGCAGGTCCCAGAGAATATGGTCATTTGTTCACTCTGTGAACACATGTCTATGCCTTGTGGATCTTCTTAAAAAAAAGGAAGCAATAAAAAATCTGAAACGAGCTAAACTATTTTAAGGGAAATAAAATGGGTTATGTGAAGTGTGACATGATTCAAATATCTTCACATGACAAAGAGTTTACATAATTGAAGCTGAAGTTACTTTTGATACTGTTAACAAAACAGCCCTCCCTTTATATTTTTCTGGAGTCAAAAATTAAAAATATATTTTCTTTTACTACACAAATCTATAACAAATTGCAGATTCCCTTAATAATTTACATCACACTAGTCTGGCAATATTGAATATCAGTCAGCCTGTCAATAAGCATTCATGTGTACAGACGCCTGCATTGGAGCTATGAAGAAAAACCAAGAAGTAAGCCCTAATCTCTGGATAGTAGTTCTCAAGCTGTAATATGCAAAAAGAATCAGTCCAAATGCTAGTTAAAATGCAGATTTCTGGGCCCTTCAGCTTTGGTTAGGTCCAGGGTTGAGTCTAGAAATCAATAGTGATTTAATGAGTGTGTCAGGTTATTATGATGATGACATTATCAAAAATAAATTAAGACTGTTAGTATTAAATGTTACCATCTGCTGAGCAGTCACTGTGTTTGGGGTAATGAATTTTATATGCATTGTCTCATTTAATCCTTCCAACAACTTTAGATAGTTGCTATTGTTATGCCCATTTTATATTGATGTGGCAACAGATTCCAAGAGGAGTAGTAATGTAGGGATTCTATGCACTGGGCTTTGAGAAACAGCATTCTAGGTGGTCACAGTTGTCCTGATGAGATAAAAGGTTGATTGGGAAAGTGACTGCCTGTGTTTGATTTATTTCAAAGTAATTTACTCACTTTTGTTTTTACAGTTTTGCAAATAAAGATATGGATTAAAAATATCTTTCTTTTCTTAAAAGAGAATATAGTGAAGGCTTCATTAAGAGAATTATAAGTTTTGCAAAACCTAGACCTGTTTTATGCAGACTTTAGAGAAGGAAAGGTTGACAATCTGAATTGAATTCACATCTTTGATAATAATTTTGTGTTTTTACTATTTTGTTACTCATTTATCCCACTTGAAATACCATGATGATCACTGTTAACAAAAAAGGTAACTCAAATAATGTTTATTTCTAATAGGGTATTTGATAAATTCTCTGTGCTTAAAACAACCCCCTACCCAACTGGTATCCCTCACCATGGATAATCACTTTCCCAATTTCTCACACCTTAAATTAATTTTGCCTGGTTTTGAACTTTATATAAATTGAGTTACAGAGAGGATACTCTTCTATGTCTGGTTTCTTTTAGCATTATGTTTGTAAAATTTTTCAGTGTTGTTTCCTGTATATATAAATTATTCACTATCATTGAATAGTAATTCCTTTGCATAAGCATATTACAATTTATTTACCCATTCTACTGTTAATAGACATTTGGGTTGTTTCCATAGCTGGGTTATTATAAACTGTGCTACCATAAAAATACTTGTGTGTGTTTTTTTGTGAACATAGGTATGCATTTCTTTTAGATATCTATCAAGAAGTGGAAATCCTGGGTTAAAGGGATGTGTATGTTCAGCTTTGGTGGATACTGCTCAAGTTTCCCAAAGTGATTCTGCCAGTTTATACTCTCACCAGTAATTGTATAGAAAGTTCTACTTGCTTCATATCTTTGTCAACATTTATTATTATCTTTTTTCATTTTAGTCACTCTGGTCATTATGCACTGCTACATCATTATGGTTTAAATTTGCGTTTTCCTGACAATTAATAAAGTTGAGCATCTTTTCACATTTTTATGAATCAATTTTATATCCCCTTTAAAGAAGTATTTATTCAAGTATTTTGCCTATTTTCTCTTTAGATGATTGTTTCTGCCTTATTGATTTGTGGTACTTATTTATATATTCTATTCCTTTGTTAGATATTTGTATTGCAAGTCTCTTTGCCCATACTGTGGCTTGCTTCTTCATTCTCCTCAACAGTGTTTTGTTTTTTTAGTGTATTTTTTTAGTGGTTGTGGTGTGTTTGGTTTCTGTAGTTTTTTTTTTTTTTTTTTATTAACAGGAGGTTTTAATTTTCTGGTAATCCATGTTATAATCTTTGTCTTTTTATGTCCTATTGAAGACATTCTCTCTACCCCAAGATCATGACCATGGTCCCTAAGAGTTTTATTGTTTTGTTAGATTATGATTCATCTGAAATTAGTTTTTAGTATGGTATAAATGAGAGTTCAAGATTAGTTTTTCCATGTTTATACCCATTTGACCTACACTGTTTATTAAAAAGACCATATCATCTCCATTACACTGCAGCATCACTTTTTCATAAGTCAGATGAATGCACATGTTTGGTCTGTTTCTGCACTTTTCCATTCCAATTCTCATTGTTTTCACTGTTTAGCTATTGGTTGTGTCAATGCTATGTTCTCTTAACTACTATAGCTTTCTAATAAATATTAATGTCTTGAATGTAAATCCTCCTGCCTGTTCTTCAAAATTGCCTTGGCTACTTTTTACCAGTTCATTAATTTTCCTAGGAAAGAAGAGAGAGTATAGATGTACAGATGCAAATAGCTTGGAAGATTTGGTTTTGGGACTCTGAAGTCATTCTCTTCTGAATTATCCTACTTTCTAAGTAAAATAATAAATGAGGTAATTAGCTGAGAATGAAGATCTGAAGGTTTAACGGGTAAGGGAGAGAGATACAAAATATCTGCTAGGAGAGTGAGAAAGTGAATTGGGTAAAGAAATGCAATAAAAATACTGGGCTGTAATGAGAGCCTACTTGAGATTTGTGGTCATAAATTTTAACAGACATCAGGCATTTTTTGTTTGTTTTTCTCCCACCCTGCTTGGTGCTTGTGTGCAGAAGTACAGTTGAAGAGGTGGAATTAACTAGTTTTTGAGATTTGCCAAATAAATAGCATGGTGGATCGTGGACTCTTTGCAAAGAAAGGGGGAATACTATAGGGGCTTATGTTTTCTTGAAAAGTGCTGGGGTCAATAAATTAACTGTCTGTATGTCGTTGAAATGAGAACACTACAGTAAACTTAGAAAGTTGAAAACAGATAATAGTGATTGGGAAAGTGTATGCATGGGATCAAAATTTAGTTATGTAGTACAGGTTTTGAAAATTATAGGGTAATGAGTGCTAAGGTTGGATAGGGGAAAACATCTTTGGAAGTAAGGAAGGCAAAGTATTTGAAGGACAGAGTGTTGAATAATCACTCCCATGGATATCCATTGAGAAATCACTGAGATCAAAAAGAGAAATAGTAGCAAAGAAGACAGCGAGCCAGTGCTGGGATCATCTATGAATGAGTGTCAGTGAGAAACTAAGATGGCACCCATACCTGCTCCAGATTCTGTGAATATTGGGATGTGAGTAAAAACCCAACCCCAACTTGAAAATATGGCAGGGACAGTCAGCAATTAATTACAGCAAAAAGGTACAGGGACTGTCCAGGGAAGAGATGAAGTTAAAGAGGATTTTGCTTTGAGACCAGACTGCACAACATAGTGAGACCCTGTCTCTAAAAATTAAAAATAATTAGCTATGTGTGGTGGCATGCACCTGTAGTCCCAGCTACTAGGGAGGCTGAGGTGGGAGGATCCCTTGAGCACAGGAATTTGAGGCTGCAAAGAGCTATGATTGGGCCACTGCACTCTAGCCTGGGTAACAGAGCAAGACCCCATCTCTTAGAAAACAAAAGTTTTAAGGAGGATTTTGCTAGGTAACAGTGGGGATATTGGAAAGTGTTAGGGAGTTGGGATGGGGAAAGGATTGAGTGAAAGTACAGGAGGGACATATACATATAGATGTTAGAATATGAATGAAAGCAAATATATTGGAAAGTTTGGAGTTTTGGTAAAGACTTAAATAAACAGGGATGAAAAGCATGGTGGGATTTTTTTTCCCAGATAATCTCTTAGAAAGTGGTTAGTTTCTGGTTTTAGTTATAGCCTCATCCTGGAGATTGACTCAGCTGGGCCTTGCCAGCTACAGCCACACTGTATAGTCAGCCACTCAGTTGGGAGCTCTGGTGGCCTAGTTTGGTCTAGGAAGATAGGATCCAGATAGGCCTCCTCTGTGGATGGCAGTGGCCTGTCAAGGCGGGGGAACGTTTCTTCCAGTTTACAAAATATTGCTTTTAGATATTAAATTTTCAAGTTAGAATTGTCCTAGTGTAGGAAACCCTGAAAAGGTAACTGAATTCTTTCAGCCACTCTGATAGGAGAGTCAAGTAAGCTTAGGGGAATAGAGTTTGATTATTTCATTTCATAGGCATATGTGTACACACACACTCATTTCCCATCAGCTTATTGTAAACATCACAGTCACGCATGCTTCCTCTTCCATCCACTTCTTTTATTCAAGGCCTGGTTTTAAGCAGCATGTAACACCGAGACAATACTCAATAAATATCAATTACATTAGTTATATGAGTTCAGTCATTACTTTCATAAATATTTAGTTGATGCTTAAACATTTAGAAAAATTTACATGTTTACTGTTAGAAGTTCAGGAAAAACAAGTTTCCTTCAAGCCTTACTTTGACTCTGTAAAATGAATATAACAAGTGGAGAGGGTGGCTTTGACACCTCACACATCCATTTCAAAAAGAATGGCTCAATAGTCAAACCATTTGACAAAGAGCTGCCAATTCCTATTTGACCATATGGGTTTTCGGAGACTAGAATTGTGGTCAAGTAAACTATTGGCACACTCTTAAGCTCAAAGTCCATATTTTTCAAGAGTCTTTTAAAAAAGCCATTGAAGTGAATCCCTATTTGGTAATTCTGTTGAGTTTCCTAAATAGCTGTACTTAAAGGTGGAAATTATCCAGGTGCAGAAGGCTGACAATATCTTGTGTCATCCAAATGACCTGTCTTAGAAATCAAAAACAGGAGGACCAAAAGACCTAGAGCCCCTGTTTTTAATATGAGCTCAGTATAAAAGTCTTTTTATTTCAAAGTTTGGTTTCGTTCAGTTTTTTCCTATAGCAATATTCTAAAATTAATTTTGATTTCTTCTTTTTCTGTAAGTACTTTACCTTGATGTAATTAGAGTTTGTTTCAGTGTTCTTTTATAAGTCTAGATATATTCCCAGAAGCGTTACCTCATTAAGGCATTTTTTCCATGCCTTACTGTAAAAAATAATAATAATAATAATGAAAGACTTTCTGCTTCTCATCTTTTAATCTCTCTCTCTTCTATTTTATTTTATTTTATTTATTTATTTATTTATTTATTTATTTATTTATTTATTTATTTATTTATTTATTTTTACTGTTTTTTGAGATAGGGTCCTGCTGTGTCACCTAGGCTGGAGTGCAGTGGCATAATCATGGCTCACTACAGCCTCAACCTCCCAGGCTCAAGTCATCCTCCTGCTTCAGCCTCCCAAGTACTTGGAGGACTATAGGTGTGCACCATCATGCCTGGCTAATTTTTGCATTTTTTGTAGAGACAGGGTTTCCCCACGTTGTCTAAGCTGGTCTCTAACTCCTGGGCTTAAGTGATCTACCCACCTTGCCTTCCCAAAGTGCTGGAACTACAGGAATGAGCCACCTTGCCCAGCCCTCCTCTAATTTACCCAACACATTTGATTTGCTAAAACTGACTCTCATGACATCACCATCCTCAGCAAACACCCTCCCTGTTCCCCCACTGACTCCAAAGAATAGGAAAATAAATAATTTTATACTGAAGGCCTTCTTGTGCCATTTGTTTTTCAGACATCCTATTATTTGATCTTCACATTCACACTGAAGGTAAAAATTTTTTTATTTGAAAAATGTTTCTCAAATATTTTACAAATGTCCACATTTTATGGATGGCATATGAACATTTTAGAGAAATTATATAAATTGATCATGGTCACACAGTTTCTTAAGCAGCAGAGCTATTTGAACCTAAACTTGTGTGACTTTATTATTTTTTATCACCACATTCTGCCTCCTATGAAAATTATGAACACCTTAGTCCAGTTATTAAACAATATTTTTAGCCTTATCTTTCTCCTTCTACCTTCAAACTCTACACCAGAGAAATGGATGATTCACAATTTCTCAAGAACATCTCGATTTCCTCTGTTCTTTGGCTCATTCTGTTTTCACTCCTTGGAATTTACACCCTATCTCTCTTTGCCCAAATGCCAACCACTCATTAAGACTCACCTAAAATACCACTTTGCTTATACAGCTTTCCATGATTCCTTAGCCGGAAATAATTTATCTCCATGATGAGCTTTCGTATTCCTTTCTGTAACTGTCTCATTAGGTATGATTTTCCACTACTTCACAGCTATTACTGAACCTCTTATTTCCCTTGCTGGTCCCCTAAGCAGAAAGCTGATTTATAATCTCCATAAATCTCACAGCACCCAATCCAGTGTTTTGTACTAATAGGCACTAAGTAAATGTGTGAAGAATGAATGAATGAAAGAATGAATGAATGAATGAATGAATAGATGAATAAATGATTATTTATTTAACCCTGGCAGTCAATATGATCAAGAAGGAGTAGCATATAATTTATATCAAGGAAATCTGAGTTATGGTACAGTGCTGATTCAACAAATTACTGACTTTGACCTTGAATAAATTTTTTGATATTTCTGAGATGCATTGTTTTCATCTATAGAATCATAGTAATGATGTTATTTACTTACCAATCTTAAAAGTTATTCCACTCATCAACTGAAATAACATATGTGAAGGTACTTAGAGAATGTTACACATTATGTAATTTTAAAGTAAGCATTCTTTTAAATTTAGAGTTATGTCTCCATAATTGTAATCATACACAAACCTTACAAGAAGGGGCTTTTATTCTTTTTTAAAGCTTTCTGTAAATATAGTCATAGCTCTCATCCAACTTTAATCTGTTGATTTAAAAAAGGGTTAAAATTAAACCCCATATGTTTTAATTTTAACATATTTTATCTGGTATGGTATTCTGCATGATATTGTTGGTTCTGAGATGTCCAAAAAGGTGATTGGGGTGTATTTTTTAAGGTCTCTGCACTTGCAAACTGTTTTAGTTATTGGTTGTCATGTTTGGCAGAATCTATTGGAACCCTGCTAAGCCTGTGACAAGTGAGAGCAAATGTGTATTTAAACAGTGATGTCAAAAGTATAACACTAAATGAGACATTGAAAATAGGGTAATGGAAAGGCCAGTAATTAATTACTTCAAATTCCTTCAATGAAAAATGTCAAGACATGTTATTGAATATTATTAATATATCTTGTCCAGCTTTGAATTCCAGCTCACCCTGGGACTACCAGTTAGAAGGTACACAATGGTTTTGAATTAATATATTGTTTTAGTTTTCATAGGGATTGAAACATCTGTGCTCTATGATCACTGTTTCAATAACCTCCTAAATTATTATATTGCTTACAGCATCTGAATCCACCTCTACAATAAGACCTAAGTAAAATTCCTACAATAGTCGAAATCATGACACTTCCCTGCTTAAAATTTTTAGAAGTTTCCACTACTTGGAGACTAAAGCATAATTTCTAAGCATTCCATATAAGGGCCTTCAAAATCTGGCCTCTGCTAAGGTTCTGCTGCAATCTCCCAACAATTTTCCGTTTATACCTTCTTTGGATTATCAGTGCCAGAGTACTTGTACTTTCCCACGAGGGCTGCATCCTCATACCACCCTGTTTCCTTCTAAGCAGGGCTTCCTTTGGTAGAATGTTCTTCATTCACCTCTGGGAAAACATCATTGCATCTTTGTAGACCCTCTACCACCCTCATCTCCTCACCAATGCTTTTCTGATCATTTTCTCACCCCACCTCAGGCAGAGTCAAGTGCATTCTGCTCTGTTCCTATCGTCTTTTCTGCATTCCTCTGTTTCAGTTTTTATACTTAGTTACCTCTTTCCTCTTAATCCCTAAGTATACAAGAATACACTAAATTGTAAACTTCATATAGTCTAATTTAAAAAACACATAAATATTATATATATATACAAATCTCTCTCTCACATATATGTATATATATGTGTGTATATATATACATATATATATCACAGTGATTAAAAGAAAGAACTTATGTGACGTCAGCCATATAACTTAAACTAGCTATCCTTCAGTTTTTTCATGGGAAAATGGGGATGATCATTATAGTACCTCATGGGGTTTATTATGAGGATTAAGTAGAATTGTGTACCTAAAGCATTTAGAACAGAGCCTGCCACATAGAAACCCATATAACTTGATAATCTTGGTTACCTCCAGGCTGGGAAACTTTAAGTTAACCTATAAATAGTTAAAGAATGTTTGCTGATAAGCAGACTCTCAATAAACATTTATGCAATAATTAAACCAAGTGAGAAGCTCTGAATGAGAAAATATTCAAAAACTATGTTAAGTGTTTTATGACTGACATTGAAAATGTCAGAATGACATTTTATATTCATTCTGAATTTTAGGAGCTTTCATATTTTCATCTGTTAGTACAATAGCTTAAAATTTAAGGGAATGTTTTCATTTAAAAATTGTTAACATCATATTACCATTGCTCATCAACTGAGATATGATGCCATATTTGATAGAGTTGGATGAACATAGATATTCAGATTGGTAGCAAACTTTAGTAATTGTTCAAGCATAATTTTAAATTATATCATATTCAGAGAGAGCAGTTATTTTAAGTGGAAGTTATCTGAGAAGCAGGAGGCATAGGATTGGATACCTGTGTCTAACCCCAGCTCCACACTTCAAGTGAAACCTTAGGTTACTTAAAGCCTGTAGATCTCCTCATCAAGTGAGAGTAGTAGGAACTTAACAGACCATTCGTTCTGGTATGTTTATCTTATTAAATAAGATCATGAGGGATAAAATACATAGAGCATTACCTGGCATATAATAAATGCTCAATACATTCTAAGTTTTAGATTTAACTGAACTTTCAGGGAATTTATTTTGAATAGAAAGGGAAAAGTATTTTCAAAGTCTCAACTACTCTTATAAATTTTGTTCCAAATGGGCATATGTAGAATCCATATCAGAAATGACAGCATACTTACAAACCTTTTAGGTTTACCTTATGTAAGCTTTACACACTTTTTCTTGGGTATAATAAGATGTGGCAGCCAACAAAGAGTGATAGGATTTTTAGAGCTCAAAGAGATGTTGAATATTATTTTTCCCAAAACCTTCATTTTATAACAATGAATTCGCTCTCCACTGACTGAATATAATCAATAATAAAATTTCTCTATCCTATCACCAACATCAAATCTACCAACCAACTGGGCCTCTTAGGGAGACATGCCAGAAAATTATCACTAGGTCATTGTCCCCTTCCTGAGGAGATACCATGATATGCTTTTCTTAAAACTCGGTTATTCTCAAGCTTAGTAGAGAGGGTAAGGACCAGCCATAGATGAGAAAGAGGATGTGGCAACTGACTGGACCCCGTCAGAGTCCTGAATTGTTCCATGCACAAAGCCCAAATGGGCTTGACAGGTTTGGCAACATTCAGTGCCCAAGAAGGACCAGCCAGCAGTTGGACACAGCAGCAAAAATTTGGGTGGCAACCGACCCTTGATTAAATTAAATTCATAACCACAAATCTAAAATAGGCACTAAAATGTGCCAGCAGTTTTTTAACTTCTTATATGATGTGTCCCATTCTTCAGAACTACTATTTCCAAATTTCTCATCTCCTCAAACTGCTAATATCCTTTCATCAACTCATTGCCTTACTTAAAAATTCCATTGAGAATTAGAAGCAACAATAAATTAGTCCTTTCATTACCAACATCAAGTTTACCAACTTACCACCATTGACAGCATATGTGCAGCCTTCCTCTTCAAGTAGGCATTGAGGTACATGCATCAGTCAAAGACCCATGCCTCCCCAAGCCACTTTTTTCCTCCTCAAGGACTTAGTTTTTACAATTTTACATTCTTTTTTTGTCATTTTCTATCTCTACTAAAGCACTTCTACCATCACATAAATGAGTTTAAGTTCCTTCTATCTAAAAATAAACCAAAACAAAGTGCACAATTTACTTGACTCAATTTTTCTGCACTTCTACCTAGCAAAAATTCATAAATTATATATACTAACTCCATTTCAATTATTAACCTATAATATATTAATACATACTGTAAATTTGATAGCATACCTGTATTATAATATTAATTCATCTCTACTATAATCTATACTATAATTGAAAATTTTAAAATAAATTTATAATGTATTAGAAATTTATTTAAAACATTATCCCTAATCTTCAATCTGAAACCAAAGAATTTTTACATTGTTTTATCAGATTTTTAAAAATTACCTTTGGGGTTGAACATTATGAGGTTAAAGACTTTGAACACACCAGGTTCTTGCACAGGATAAGGTCATAATGAATGTATGTGAACGGAGTGATTCAGACTCAAATTAAAATTTAATTTGGTTTAGATATTTTTTAAATAATTTTGAAAATTATTTTGAAGATTATTTTGAAAATATAAATTCAAACATTTGAAATCAATTGTTTACTTTGTTCCTAGTTTGGCTATCTTTGTAACTCTGTAGTTTAGTCGTACATTTTTCCTAACTAAAAGATTTAGTTGAGCATAAAATCTTGTTAATAGCAATTTAACATTTATTTGGCATGTATGTGCTAAGAAATATACCTTATGTACATTACCCTCTAATATATATTCTTAGTACATCTATCTCTAAAAAATATATTTATCTATGTATGTGTATATCTGTATCTGTGTCTCTTTTATATATTCTCCAAGTCTCATAACTCTAGAGTAATTATTATTATCCACATTTCACACTTGAAGAAATCAAGCTCAGAGAAGTAAGGTGTCTTGGCCAAGGTCCCATGTAAGTAATGAAGCTAGAATTCCAAATCCAACAATATGATTTTTCTATGACATTATTCAGATGGCTGACAGGATGGGTTTGTTATCCCTGCACAGCTTTCTTTAGAGTAGAAAACAATAAATATCTTTCATTATTAAAGTAAAGCAACAGCAGGCTAAGTAGATAGAGTTATTCTAAAAACCAGAAACTCTTATTCAAAATTATTTCCCATACTGTTTTGAGAAGTTGCAAGAAGTTCTTGTTTTTTATTTGTTTCATATATAAATTAATGATGTCAATATTACCTTTTAGAATTTCTAAGAATACTTAGCCTATTAATCAAACTATGCTTTCTCTTGTTGAGAAATGAAGAACTTAAATATTTGATAACTGTAGATGCCACAAGGCATTTAAAATATAACTCCAGTTCTATTTTTGTTACTGTGTTTTGAAGTAATGTCTAGTTCCTATACAATCTTTTGTTTAAATTTGACTGTGAAAAGTTTTTATAATGTTTTCCACATATATTGTTGATCCTAACAACCTCTCAAATATTAACAATTAGATATTTAGGACTGTAAGATGTATATAATAGAGCAATGTATAAGAATTACTCAGAGAACTTGTTAAAACTGTATGCGTATGCCTCTGGTCCTACCCTAATATTTCAGAAGGGCTAGGGTGGGGGTATTGGTTTTGCATTTCCAATAAGCTCCCTGGTGAAGGTGAAGTTGCTGGTCTGGGAACCGTACTGAATAACACTGCGGTAGAGTTTTGATTTTTAATGCTCCATGGTGATTTATTGCCACCTTTGTCTCTTTTTTTTTCTCCCCACCATTTATTTAACACTTGCTATATGCATATGACTACTTAATTTAAGTACTATCTTAGAATCAAGTCAATTGACTTGTGTTTTTCCTCCTAAAGTCTGCAATTGAAAGCTCGTTTAAAGTCTCATAGAGTTGACTCTTGGAAGAAACATCCTTATTAATGTGTGTCTGTTCTCCCATAAAATAAGTGATATATTCTTATTTTAGGCTTAGTAATTGGTTCAAGACCAAAAAGCAACTGATAACTGAATAATGAGTTTCTGAGAACTGAATCATGAAAGTAAAGGTACTAGGAGATGTGAACGTTTTGGAGTATAGTTCTTTTTTATGGGCTCCTTTTCTACCACAGTGTGAACTTGAAGAAAACAAATGCTTATTTCAATGTGCTGTTTAAATCAGGAAGCTATGAATTTTATCTGGTTTTCATCAGTTTCAGAGTATGTGCATATACCATATATCATAATTTTCTAAAGTGTTGTAGCCATCTTAGCTAGGGAATTCACCGTCATTATCTCTAAAAGAAAATTGGGTCAATTGGATCAATAGTCTGAGATTTGCTACAATTAAAATAATTCAGTGGTTCGTTTCCAAGAGTAGAGCTTTTTAGATCTGTTTTCTTTTCTACTGTGTCTCTGAATGATTCCAGATGTCAAAATAATAAAACAAAAAACAGAAGTAATTTAAAATAGTGTTTTAAGATCTATGTTAATACACTGGATTATGTCGTTTAATCCTCACCTCAAACCTATGATGTAGCTGAGCGTGATTATTTCTTAATTATAGAAAGGAAACTCCCAAGGTTAAATGTATACCCTTAGAAATTCTGAAAGGAAGAAAACTACTCATTGACTAATTTGTAACCCTTGTGACACTCCTTTACCAGCTAATGGTTCATTAAGTAATGGCCCTTAATTTAAGTGGTGTCGTTTTTATTTCCCTGAAATTCATCCATCATTCATTCATCCATTCATTCAACATTGAGAACCTACTCTTTGCCAGGTGCTGTTCTAGACACTCAGTGATTATGTTTTGGCTTTGTTCCTACCCAAATCTCATCTTGAATTGTAGTTCTTATAATCCCTAAATGTCCTAGGAGGGACCCCACAGGAGGTAATTGAATCACAGTGGTGTTACCCCCATGCTGCTGTTCTTATGACAGTGAGTGAGTTCTCACAAGATCTGATGGTTTTATAAGGGGCTTTTCCCCCTTTTGCTTGGCACTTCTCCTTGCTGCCATCATGTGAAGAAGGACATGTTTGCTTCCCCTTTCCCAAAGATTATAAGTTTCCTGAGGCCTCCCCAGCCGGGTGGAACTGTGAGTCAATTAAACCTCTTTCCTTTATAAATTACCCAGTCTTGGACAGTGCTTTATAGCAACATGAGGATGGACTAATACACTGGGAAACATATAAGTTGATAAACCTATAAAAATCCCTGTTTTCATGTTGTTCATATTCTAGTGCAAGAAGACACAAATAAGAAAACTATATAGTATGCTAGAGGGTGACATGCTCTAAGAAAGAAGATAAGGCAGGAAAGAGGATTGGGAGTCACAGAAATTGAGAGGAGAATATTACAAAGGTCACAGAAGGCCTTGATAAGAAGGGAGGCGAGGAAGGGGTCGTTGTATGTAGCTTTTCCAGGCAGAAAGAAGAGTGAATGCATAAGTGTTACAACAGGAACCCCCTTGGTATGTTCAAGTACCATTACAGGACAGCCCCACTAAGCTAGTTCAGAGACAGATCAGGAGAGAGTAAGAGGAAATGGGTTCAAAGCAGTTAAAGAAGACAGATCCTGTAGTGTAATGTAGGCCCAGGCAGGGGCACTGACTTTCACTCGACTGAAATGGGAGCCATTGGGAGGCTTGCAGCAGAAGGGGAACCTGATCTAACTTCGTTTTCAACAGAACTGCTTTAGTGGCTGTGTTGAGGATAGATCATGCAGATTGGATGGAGAGCAGGTGGATCTGTTAAAGAGACCATAGCATTAACCTATGTGACAGACAGTGGGATGGAGGGAGGGGTGATGGAAAGTGATGGATTCTGAGTATATTCTGCAGATAGAGCAGACAAGATTTTTTGATGAACTACAAATGCAACAGGAAGAAAAGGAGGAGTCAAGGACAAATTCTAGTTTATTCATTCAACTATTAGCAAAAAAAAAAAAAAAGGTGTTTGCTCAAGCAGATATGTATCACAAGTTACAGGAATCTCTTTGAGAATTACATTTCACATTTCAAAGCTTGACAATAAGTAATAGTCTTTGTTTCTCCCTTCTCTTTCTGACTCCCTTAGGTTTTATGTTTTGAAGGATTGCAGTTATAGATTTTTTTTTCATTTATCATAGTAAGTGGTATCAGACGGTCTGCATCTGAGTTCTGGCTGAGCCACTTACTAACATTTCAAAAGAAAGAAAAAGCAGCACAGGTGAATGTGGGGGAAGGGTGCTGCATTAGGGCAAGCATGCTTGTCTGGCCTTACGTCTGTCCCAGAGTAGAATGAACTGGGTGAATTCATCATTCTCCCTTATTTCATTACTTTGGACTTGTAGCCAAAACTCTGCACATTATTAGTGCAACCATATGGTCAGATAGTTGGTGATAAAAAGAAATCAACACAAAAAACCAATGTATTAACTCAACTTCCCTATTTTCATCAAAATGAAAGTGTTCCTACTTCAGACTATTGATTGTATCAAATATCAAGTGTTTACACACACACACACACATACACACACAGAGAAAGAGAGAGAGAGAGAGAGAGAGAAACACAGCCACACATACATGTTTTTTCCCTTTCTCTTGGATTAATGTCAAGGCAAAAGAGTCTGAGCAGTAGTTGGTGGTCCTGCACTTACATTTTTAGAATTATAATTTTTAAGGATTTACATCTGGCAAGATTTTTGTTAAAACTTGAAGTCCACCTATTTTGCTTCTTATTTTCAAATGGCTAAAAATAGGTCATTTGATTTAATTTATAGAACATAGTCATTTATTACAACTTTTCCACATTAGTGATCTCTTCTTTTTGTTCTCCAAAAGCAAAGTACTCACTAAACAGTTTATGGGCCAGCCTGAATAAGTTGTATTACTGCTGGCTTTTGCTGCAGTTTTCTGGGCCAAAGAGTTAACAGCTGTGCAGACACTGAGAAAGATTTCATTGAGAGGAATGTTTGTTTTAATGCATTGACCTTAGTTACCACACATAGTATTGAAATCAAAACGTCCAACCTCCATCTGATGTAACATGTTAGCCCAAACATTCCCTTTCTTAGATTTTAAGAACAAGCACTACAGAACATATCCTGCAAAAGAACATGTGTGATTGTTTATTTTTTAAGGAATGCGGAGTCTAGTAATCTTTTACAAGTTCAAATCTCTCCTCTAAGTCCCTTTATTTTAAATCTTAAAGTAAAACTTTAGGCAAGCCAGGTTGTGTTATCGGGTTAGTGCTATTTCACTTCCCACCTGCTGGATGCCTCCTCCAGGTGTCATCAGAGTGTGCATGTCACATCTCCATGGTGTCTGCTCAGGATCTGCACTGTAGTCTGTCTCTCCTGTTGCTGATTTTTCACCTAGAGGAGCTGCCCATTTCACATTACCTGTGTTTGCCATAGGTAAATTGGTTTATTTCCTTGTTGGACTTGAAACTTATTCTATAATTTTTCAGACATTTTTCACTGTGGCACTTTACAATCAAATAAATTTCTTGATGGAAAAGAAGCCCAGCATATAAAACAAAAGAAAGTAGAGCTGCTAGTGCAGGTTCCAGCCTCAACCCCTTCCTTCTAAGGTAGGCTCAGGACACTTCTGCCAATCTCCAGGGCTCCTGGGTCATTGTTTGAAATACACTGGTCTATTCCATCTACTCTGAGGGAATTTTCTTAACATATCAAGAAAATAAGTTGCTGACATAATGTTACAAATAAGTAATATGTTAATAAGGCAATCATTCTCAAGAAGTGCCAGCATCAAGTCATAAAATGTAAAAATAATGACTCAGCAGCAGCAACAATAAAAAACTACAGATCTATTAAACACATCTTTTATAAGAAAATTATTTGATTCTTTCTTTTCTACAAACTGTGGCTGTCATTCTGATGAATACACCAGAATCAATTATAGCTACTAAGGTTGAGGCAGTTCACTAATAATCCTGCAGTGTTATAACACTACCATGGAGGTGAGCATGAAATACTTTAACATCCAAACCAGGATACTGGAGGTACACAGAAAATAATCATAAAACAGCAATGTTTGTAAGTAGAGAAGCTTTTTCAGATTATCTTGAACTCTCAAAATTTTCACTTATCATCAAATTCAATAGCCCCGTAGTGAGAAAAGCATATAAGGAAACTATTATTCAATAACTAAGTTGTAGTTAGGCATACCAGAACAGGTGTAGGGAACCACACATAAAATTTATTCTCCATCAATGTGTATTTAGTAAAACGCCTACTACAACTCATTGTCAATGCCTCATTTTCTTATCATTTTATCATTGCCTAATTGTTATTTTATCAATGTCTCATTATTATTTCTCTAACTCTAAAACAGGGAAACCAGTAGGGAGCTGTCTGGATGAGAAACAAAATGCTTAAAAAAACATAATGATAACACTAAGAATGGAAAGAGAACAATAATTCAAGAGAGAAACAATGATAGAAGATACATTACTTAATGCTCCAATGAACACAGGCTTGAAGACAAGAGAAACTAGAAGACTTTCAGAAAAACAAAATCTATTTGGGTGGCTGATAGATCACAGTAAAATACAAGGTGGGGAATATTCTGACTTCTAGCTGTGTCATTTGGTTCCATACTTTCATTCCATTTTTCAGAAACCAAATTCCATTCGATAATATGCAACTATGTAAACACATTCTGATGAAACAGTTAATCTCATGTTGATTATAGTTGCCAAATGTTCAAGAAAAAACATGTTTAATATACATAAAGAAAAACATACTGACTGTCTATGAAATTTGTATTTTAATGCTACACATGATCATTGCAATCTCTAAATAAAAAATGATAGAACAGAGGTTATCCTAACCAATGTTACAAATTCAGAAAAGATAAGACATGAAAACAGGGAAGTGCTGGTTCTCTCTTACCCAGTCTCTCATAACAGTTAAAAATTCTTTCTTGAGGCTATGAAATTGTTCACAGGTTTATATATGTCCCTAAAGTTCAAACAGTGAAGTGTCTCCAGAGCTTTATTACTCTGACTCATGTTTGGCCAGATGACTCATTATTAGGGAATTGGTTTACTAAGTCAGATCTAGTGTGTGCATTTGAAACATTAAACAGAAAATTTTTGAAAGGAAATGTCATGCATATTTAGAGGCAGAGCTGTTAACGGGACAGAACACTGAACTGAGGGCAAACAGAAATTATCCCCCCAACAGTATGCTGTTGGCTTTTGAGGTTTCTGTTCTGTGTGAGCCATTCAGAAAAATGTCTACCGCAACATGAAACAGATTACTTCATTTCACATTTGCCTGAAAAGAAATGTTCTCTTCAGACACCTCTAGTTATTATTTAAATTATATCGTGCTTTTAAATTGCTATTTTAAGAAGAAAGTCATCATTTCTATCTTCCCACCCCCATCCCGCTCCCAAAACACAAATGGTTTGATTCTGGAGAGCTTATTAAAAGGATTGGTAGAGTAGAAATGGCAAAAGTGGGTGTAGCCTGTGTGCGGGGTTTAACCTTGCAACAAAGGAGAGAGAAATGTTGTGGCAATTTAAAAACTGGCAGGTTCAAAGAGAGGATATTTTCAAGATAGAGACATATGCTTGAAGGTAAAGGCTGAGGATAGAATGTAGGGAAATTAGTGGAAAGTAGAAGATTAAACAAATGGGAGAGGTAAATTTATACCCCAATCACCCTCTTCTCAGCCTATTTGAAATTTTATATTGAAATATTGAAATATTGAAATTGTATTTCTCTTCAAAGAGCTACATCAATGATACATCCTTCTCCCAACCTTCCATGCCTTAAGCTCTGTTATGTATCTATTTGTATATATATATATATATCAGCTAAAGTCAAAATATGCAGGTTAATATCCATAGAGAATAATTTCAGAGAAATGACCAATCTATGATGTAGGAAAAATAACCAATCTATGATGTAGGAACCTAATCTTTATCAAAGTTAGGGGTTCAAAGGCCTTTGGTTATCATAGGTGTCTAGTTTGGAGAACAGTGCAAATAGAAAAATAATTAACAGATTCTTTCATTTTTCTACAAATAGGTGAACATTAGACATCATGCTGTCTTTAGTTATAATATTGATAATACCTTTTGTGCTGTTGGTAACGCACTTAAATTTTTTAACATTAATTTTGTTTCTATACCTCTGTCCTTAATTCAGCTGAATTTTCATTGTACACTTTATGTACAGCAACATTTAATAAGGAGGCTGATTTTTTCATCTCCTTTTTGCCAGACTGCCTAATTCAGTTCATGTTGCATCAGGCAGGAGAACTGGTGTTCAGCTTGCTTTTCCATGGTTTGTTTGGAAGGAGAGAGAGTAAGAGGAAATAGAGGCTCCAGGCAGTGGCAACAGCTGGAAGGCATCTCTAATTAGATTCCAAGCAAACTTGGGCTGCATTTATAACTTTCCATATGCTGGCTTACAGTTTCTTTTAAAATGCCTCCCAAAACAACATGCAAATTTAAAAAGATTTGCTGCACTTGTATATGTCACTCAATATGAAGTTGTTTTTCTTGAACACCTTAGCATAGAACTCAGACTAGTAATCACTGAGTCCTAACTTTGAAGATGTTATCCAGACAAGATGGTTTCAGACGGTCTGTGTGCTTGACCGATTTTTTGTTTGTTGGTGAAAATTTTTAGACTGCCATTACATCATAACAATTAAGAGACGTTTTTAAGTCTTGTAGATGAAATTCTGTCTCACTTTTAAGTTTGTTCCCACATAAGCAATTTGGAGCCTTTTTTGCAAGTTAATGTTACTTTTTTTTAAATAAGCACAAAGGAAGCAAATCATTGTGTTCAGTACACAAATCAGTCACCATGAACTATGAAAGTAAATGGTGTACCTTTGAAATTTTGGTTTTTGTGCTCAACAGTAGAGAGAGAGAGCTCAGAGTTGATAGGTTTTGTTTTTTAATGTTCTATCCTGGAAAGTTTGATTTAAGATTTTCCCACTCAATGTAACAAAAGACCATATTTGTTGCAGAAAAATGACTTTAAAGACTCACTTCCATTTTTAAATAAACAGTTCTCTACTTATTTTTATGTTTTTTCCCAATACAATGTATCGCTTATTAGTTTTGCAAGCATAGTTTATCTTTCTATTTTTTTCTCAGGAGAGGTCTCTGAAATTAACTTTTTTAAAAGAAGAAGAAATCCCTAATATTTAAGGATGCTAAGAGAGATATTTAAATAAAATGGTGGAAATACTTTTTGGAGAGCTAAAATTAAAAGAACTGTCCCCATCCTAAGACTTCGGACATCACATTGAAGCCTTCATTCCTATTAGCTTACTATATAATGAATCTTCCTCAAGGCCTTCCTCCCCAAACCTATCCTTGCTTGAAAACATTTTATATTATGAACTGCCTGCAATTATTAATGGCATTGATTATTCTAAAGTAAAATACACCCTCTAATTTAGGACCTATAATTCTATAGGCCCAGCTTGCTGCTACAACTGCAACTGCCTGTAAAATGCTGCATTGTCACCAGTCTCTTCTCACATTAAGCCGCTGGAATTGTCTTTCTAAATTGCACATTCCATGGTGCTACTGCCTGCCTGAAAAGCATAAGGCTATTGGCCCCCTGGAGCCTGTAAAGTCACTACAACTTGTTGTGTCATCAAAGACCCCTCACAAACCGTCCCCTGCAGTCTTTCAGACTCCTTTCTCACCACTCCTTCAAGTACCCGGTGATCTGCTTGCAGTGATCATGTCACCATTTCATGAACTTAATCTCTTTCTCATACTTTCATGCCATTGCATGAGCTGCTCCTTTTCAAATGCATTTTACCCATTTCTCATCCTGTGAAGATACAATGTATCCTTCAGAACTCAAATGTAATTTTACTTCCCTTGCTTATTCCTGCAGACAAGTTTCTCCTTCTCAATTCAAACATTTTATTCATTGCTTTCTTCTCCATTGCACTGTGAGCTCTTCAAAAGGATAGGCTTTGTCTTATAAAATTTAAATTTCCCCAAGTATTTGGCATTATATGATATATAGTAAATGGCCAGTAAAGATTTATTAAGTGACTGTGTGGTCCCACTGATTTCTAGTTTATTTAAAACATTTCTTCCCATTTTTGCTTTTAATGTCTTAGAACCCCTTCTCCTATTCTTCCTGTTAAGTGATTAACAATTTACTCTTTATGTTCTAGGGGAATATATTAAATATCCCCTATAAGGAGAGGTGGCTCTTTATTCTTTTGGATTTAAACCCTAATCTGTTTTATTCTAAGCACATGTTTCATAAAGTAGGCTTTATCTAGCTTGCTTTCCAAATCACTACAAACTCTCTGAAACCAGCCTGGGCAACATGACAAAACCCTGTCTCTACAAAAACTAGCCAGGCATGGTGGTGCATGTCTTTAGTCCCAGCTACTCAGGAGGCTGAGATGGAAGGATCACTTGAGCCAAGGAGGTTGAGGTTCACAAATGAACCAAATAACATTTTTTAAATAGATTTCAATAATGTTTTCCAATGTTCGATTTCCATATTACAAATAACTCAGAAATATGATCTCATAAAATATTAGCTACTGTGGCTGGAAGATACTAAAGGGCAACATTTTCTAAAAATTACATTAAGAGATATAATCACAACATTATTGTTGTTAAAATATTTTCAGAGAGGCACCACAAGGTAGCAGAAGCTCTGGATTTGGAATCAAAAAACTTCATTTTAGAGTTGAAATTTATGGTTTAAAACACTGTTTTTTGCTGTATGCTCTTAACTAGATCACTTTACCTCCCTAAGCCTCGGTTTCCTGAGCTATAAATGAGGATTATAACAGTTATGAAGGTTAAACAAAGCAACATGTAGACCGGAAAGCACTCTACAGATGTTAGTAATTATTATTTGCATAGTATTTATTGAGTTCTACCCATATGGATTTGGTGCTTGGAAAAACCAGTCCGACAGCATCCTAATAGTAGTGCTTTTATAATAAAAACTATGGCACAGCCCCTGCAGATGGCATGGAACCTGGGCTTGAGTATTGCCACTGAATCTTTTTTTTTTCCTAAATATCCTGATTGATTATACAGTCATTTGGATTACCATGAGTCCATGTAAATTTACGACCTAAAAGAAGCTGGCAAACGGAGTTAATATTTAAATAATAACCAATCTGTCCATTTATTTTGGTATATTTTATTTAGAATTTGGGGTGAGGAGAAGGTAAGTGTATCTGCAATAACTGCTAATGGACTTTCTCAATCTAGATTTATGGCAGTGCCATTGGATCTATGGAAACTCTGAGAAGTGACTTTAGTTTACTCCTGACAGTGTCTCTGGTTTTCAGTTTTTGTTCTACCCTTTCATTATCTTCTGCTGATGTTAAAAGTACCTTGATCTTCCTTTTCTCAGATTTCTCCAATAAGTACTTTCTCCAAAAGTACCTTGATCTTCCTTTTCCAGAAATTCTCCAATTTCTCAGATTTTCATCCATCTGGCATAGGCTTGGAAACAGATGCTGTATGCTCACACATGCTCAAAAAAAAAAAAAAAAAGAGAAAGAAAAGAAAAGAAAAGTCAAGAAATTGAGAGGGAGAAGAAAGAACATACTTCTGTTTACGGCAGGGACAGAAGGAACCAAAATAAGACAAGACAGATAAATGCAAAGAAAACAGCAAAGGGAAAGATATGACTATATTAGAAAAAATAAAAATCATCTCTAAGAGCTTCCTGACATCTGGCTTAGACTATAGGTTTAGAATGCCCATGGACATTTTGCTTCCATGTTCAGCAAGTAGGACGTTGTTCAGTTAGTGCCCAGTGTGAGCTGGGCTCATCTATCCTGCTGCTATGAGATAAATTATCACCAATTGGTTACTTGTGCATCAAAAAATGCCATAATAACTATGTACATCTTTGGGACAATTTGTGCAGTTCAAGTTAAGGGAGAGGGATGTGAACTTTTAAAGGACACTTCTATGTTTAACCTTAAATAAAATTAGAATGAAATTTCAAGTTTTTTAAATACAGGGCTTTCCAAGTATTTGGATTGAGGCAGAATTTAAAACAAACATGCCATTTGTTTTTTCAAGTATTTAAAATCTGTATTTTCAGAAATGGTGAAAACTCAAACAAATAATATGAATTATGGGTCTCTAGTCTATAAACCTGAAGTTGTTTTCTATTTCATATTCCCCTTAAATTACGTTTTTTCGATCAGAGAAATCTGCTAAGAAAACATTATCTATTAAGTTCAAGGAAGAAATTTGTATTAATTGCAAGGAAACTTTTATTTGTATTTGTTCTGGAGGAAGAAGACAAACAGGAGGGAGATCATTGTTAATAGGTTTAAACACATTGAACTATGTAATGGATATATTCAAACATGTGGTGAGATGTTGGTGACTTGAGGAAACCACAGGAAGTCCCATCGGAAGACCTAACATGGATTTTGATGGTAATATATTATTTTAATTACCTCTGTCTTGAGAAAAGCATTAGAAACCCAGAACAGGAAAACTATAAAGAACCATGCTTATTAGTACAGTACCCTAGCTTGTTTTAGAATGCTTCCAGTACATTTAGAAATATTGCCTTTTGAAACTCAGATTTCTTGAGACAATTTTATTCAAACATCTATATACATCTTTGAAATCAGGGACCTTATTGCCTGAGCTATCTTGTGAATCATTTTTTGAACTTTCTCTTTACTTCCGTTAAGTTATTTAAGGTTCAGTGCTTTTAAAATCCTTTTATTATGCTGCTACTGATCATTTTATCCCCGAATTCATTAACCTGTTCACCTAATATTTGGCTTTACAGATACTAAAACTGAAAATTATTTTACCCCCTATAAACATTTGCTCCCTTAACCACTTAATATGCATTTTTACCAGATAGACCTGGTGCCATGTTTATGTGGCCAATATTTGGGCCAAGAGGTGCAGATCCTATTGGAAATTCAAATTGTCACAGAGAATTTTCACTGTACTAAGTTTGTATTCATTACATATAACTTCTAAAAAGCCATGCATTATGTTTATGAAGTATTCATTTGCCTTGACTTGAAATAAAATAAAATGTATTAATAGGATATATTTTGTTTGCATGATCCTAAAAAAGCAGAATGAACTTCAAATCTGTGAAGGACTGATGAAATTTAATTACAGAAAATAGAAGCCTATGATAAGTGAGAAGATGTGTCTACTCTCTACAAATTCTAAGAGAGAACGCCTTAGAGATGAGGAGAAAATTGTTCCAAGCTTTTATAGAGCTCTCTTCCCAGAGTTCTAATTATTGAATCAGAATACGGTATTGTCCAGTCTTTCAGCATAGTGAGTACATGCCTTGCAGCTCAACTAATCTCTGTTGAGATCCCAGTTCTGCCACTTACATTTCTTAAATCCTGTTCTTCAGTTTTCTTTTTGTGAAATGGGGAAAATATTACTTTCCAAAGCTTATTCCAAGAATGGGACATAATATTGGTTCATTGCTAGACATATAGTAGACAGTCAATAAATTGTAACGATTGTTGCTGAATTGATGCAATTTTGATCTTAGCTTTGACTACAGATTTCAACCATGACACCAAGACTCCTGCTTCAAGGTCATTTTCTGGCATTGATATCAAACTTCCAAAAAACGTTGTCACTGATGTGTCTTCCAACTGAGTGCTGACTGGCTGATCTGTCTTGATTGCATTCCAGTTCTATCTCTGTCCTTATGTGAACCATATCTAAAGTGGAATTTCGGGGTAAACCTGAGAGTAGCCTCTTCTACAGAGGTCTAGCCTTCTGCAGCCTATCCTTCTCTTGGTCCTTCTAACCAGGGGTCGACCATTCCTGTACCTAGTTTTCAGCCCTCTATTTCCCTCTAGTGACTGCTTTCAGCATTACCTCATCCAGGGAGGGTGTATGGAAGTGCTTGGTTTCATGGATCAACAGACTGTAAGAACAGCTAAATTGAGAACCCAGAGTGCATTACATTACATGCCATATTTTAAATATTGATATGTGTATGAAAATATTTTAAAGCATGCATTGAAGACATCAGAATACTGAAAACATGTAGTATCTCAGTGTCAAAAAAGAGAGAAGTCTGGATTTTAGAAATAAAACTAATTAATAGGTTGATTATGGTTCCCTGATTTTAAAAAATCAAGTTGGCTGGGAAGTTGATTTTTATTCAGTAAGTTACTACAGGAATTGGTGATTATTAGAAGTGGCATTAAATTGTTTGAAAATAATTCATGCCCAAAATATATCACTTAAATTTTTTGCAGTGGTGCATGCCTATGGTCCCAGCTACTTGAGAGGCTGAGATGAGAGGATTGCTTGAGGCCAGGAGTTTAAGGCTGCCATACACTCTGAATGCACCTGTGAATGGTCACTGCACTCCAGCTTGAGCAATATAGTGAGACCCTATCTCTTAAAAAATGAAAAAGAAAAGTAATTTTCTTCCAGCATGCAAAATCTGGGGAGGTTATACATATGCTATATCTCAGTTTCAACAAGGCTCGTAGAAAAGACAATGCTTTTAATCAGAAAAAAATAAACTGAATGGTAAGTAAAATGTTGAATGTGCCATTCAAAGTGAATTGAGTAACAAATCAAAGTTAACGTAAGGTCAGTTATTCAATAACAATTTATAAAGCTTTGTTCTAAGTTAGTTCTGTCTCCTCAAACTCTTGAACACATGATTCAGATGATGACACGTTATTTACCAAAATTAACAGGAGGGATAGCTAACATATTGAAGGACAAAATTTAATATCTTCTAGATCTTTAAAGAGCAGGAACAATGAGAGAAAGCATCAAGAAACAAAGCATTCTCTCTGTAGATTCATAAAGTAAACTCCTTTTCTACAAGATAGAGGACAACTGGCTTAAGAATAGCGAATATGGAAAAAAAAAAAAAAAAAACTCGGGGTTTTAGCTGCCTACAAGTTCACCGTGTGCCAACAGTATGACGTGCTGCCAAATAAGCTCGTGTGAGTCTTAATAAAGTGTTGACTTCAAATCAAGAAAGGGAGTAGTCCCATTGAACTTTACACTGTCCAGACCACATCTGAAGGATTATGTTCAATTCAAAGTGCCAGATTGTAAGAGGGACACTGACACACTGAAGTGTGTGCCAAGGAGATCTGGCAACCAGAGAGCATGAGGATTGGCTGAAATAACTGAGACAACTCGGAAACATAGTAACTGTCTTCACATATTTGAAGAACATTAACATAGAAGAGGTTCCAGATTTATTAAGATTCCAGACAAGAAGAGCCTGAATTAATCCAAATGAGAACCTTCTATTAGTAAACTCTTCAGAAATAAAATGAGCTGTCTGGTGATATACCGAACTTCCCCCTACTGGAAGCATTTTTGACAGCTGTAGTACTAAGTAACAAGCATGGACCTTTGTAGCTGTACTACTCTGGGTTTCTAATGCCTTCTCATAAATCTTTATCTTTTATGATTCTGGTTTCTTTTTCTCTTTTATATTTGTTTCTTCAAGCATTTTTAAAACTTCCATTTATTTCCTTTTATTTCCAATCCTTTCTCCCATTCTTAGTCTTGGACAGAGTCGGCAGTGTTTGGTGCCATAAACAGAAAGACAGGACATCACATCAGTATACCAGTGCTTCAAATGTATGCAAATTTCTTTAAGAATAGGGTGCTGTCTCATAACAAACTCCAGAGAAAATAATTCCCATTCTTATGCCTAATCACGGTATAATCAGGAAAGCATACCCTCTTAATGTGCAAGACTTAATAGCTATAAAAATAAAAAGAATACAGTCACTTTAGCATAAATTTAAGGGACTCATGTGTAACATTTTAATATTCTTATTACAGAACCAAATAGGATTTATATACCTCCAGAATTTGCAGGCCTTTTGAAGCAAAATTACTATGTCTCCCCTCTTCCTCTCCCTCTCTTTCTTCCCTTTCCTTCATCTCATATTCACCCATTTTCCCTCTTTCTCTCTTTCAAGATTTATCTCACAACTGTTGGATAATGTTTCTCAGTGAATAATTCAATGTCCCTTGCCCATGCTTCTCTTGAGCTGTTTCCTTATTACCAAACCAAACCTACTGCCAGTTCCAGGGCTCATCTGGCTGGGGCTTCCTACATCTGCTGTGCTAGGAATAGCTTTTCCCTTCACCAGTCAGCCATAAAGCAATGATGAGGTTGCAGGAGGGGCAGGTATTAGGGGAACATAAAAGGAAGGGGGAGGGTTAGAATAGGACTGTAGGACTATTCTTTCTTTTCTATGATGGATTTCCTTCAGGCAGCTCTGGACAGCTGAAATCACTTCAAAGGGAGGGAAAAGGAGAAGCCGTTCTTTCAGAAGCAGGTTTCTCCTTTCAGACAATCCCACATTATTAGTGCCATATAATCACTTTTCAGTACATTTTATTAGAACTTCATCATATTTCCTGAGAAACCATATAGCTTACATCTGAATAGCATCCATTTCTATGAACCCACAGAGCCTGGGCTTCTCCAGTGTCTGCCTCCATTTCCAGATTAAAAGTGGGGCAAAACTAGAGGAAATAACATCTCCCATACCTCTTTTATGTCCACCAAAGAGCTTTTAAAAGTAAGGAGAAGACAAACTGTGTGGCATAGCAATGGTCTTCTACTTCTCGAGGGTGTTGGAAGATGTAAGGATCTAATAAAATACACTTGGAGTGGAGTACAGATCGCAAAAATGCGTTAACAGTGAAGAGATCATCAGTTTTCACTCTTTTTGCCTTTGTTTCTTCATATCTAAACGACACTAATATATCTATTCCATGGGGCAATGAGGAGCAAATAAGGAAAGGGAGGTTAAGTCCTTAGCACAGAGACTGGCATGGACTAAATCTTCAATAACACTCGGCTAGTAACATCATCTCCATCTACGTTTCAGTTGGGCCTTAAGGGAGCCATCAGTAAATACCTATGGAATGATGAAAGGCTAGTTCTTGTTCACTGGGTGCAGTTTCTTTAACTTCTTTCGGAAATGGCAAGGTTCAGTGTCCACCACCTCAAGTTGTGTCCATGAGGCTTTTTTACCTCCTTTGATGAAAGTCAAGCATAGAGGAAAGAGGTTGTCGCTGGTACTCACCAGATCTTCAATTCTAGCCAGAAAAAAGTGCTAGGGAAGATTTAGCATATTTCATTTTGTTATTGTTGTTTTATTATTATTACTATACTTTAAGTTCTGGGATACATGTGCAGAACGTTCAGGTTTGTTACATTAGGTATACATGTGCCATGGTGGTTTGCTGCACCCATCAACCCGTCATCTACATTAGGTATTTCTCCTAATGCTATCCCTCCCCTAGCCCCTCACCCCCACCCCTGGCAGGCCTCAATGATGTTCCCCTCCCTGTGCCCATATGTTCTCATTGTTCAACTCCCACTTATGGGTGAGAACATGTGGTGTTTGATTTTCTGTTCCTGTGTTAGTTTGCTGAGAATGATGGTCTCCAGCTTCATCCACATCCCTGCAAAGGACATTAACTCATTCTTTTTTATAGCTGCATAGTATTCCATGGTGTATATGTGATATATTTTCTTTATCCAGTCTATCATTGATGTGCATTTGGGTTGGTTCCAAGTCTTTGCTATTGTGAAAAGGATGTAGTACATTTCTTAGAGGTGAACTTTAACAAACTCTTTGAGCATCTGTTGCAATGAAGAGATACAGAAAATTCTGAGAACAAAGCCAAATACCAAGAGGCCTAGAAGAGGATGTGGAATGGCTACAGCCAACTCCTCCATGTCATGGTGCTGGATTGTTTCCTTTAAGCTCCTGCACTAATATAATTGTTAGGTTTTCCAACATGTGCTATGAAACTTGGTTCTAAAGTATGATCACTTAGATATATACATATAGCTAAAATCAGTGAAGCATAATAAATAACTCAAGACTAATGATAACATTAACAGTATGTCTGGAAAAAAATTCTAGAATATAGCATGCTTGCAACTATTATTATAGCATAATAAAGGATAAGTGATTTCGTTTTAAAATAAATAAAGTTGCCTAGATACTATAAAATATGGCACTTAATATACTTTTAGGGTTCCAGAGAATACTCAAATCTTTGTTAACTCTAAGGAAATTTCTGAAGAAAAGAATAACAATTTTAAAGTTTTTTCCTGATTCAAATTTCCTGTGGATGTCAGTAAACCATTTGGATTTACTGATCTATAGTTATGAGTCAATATAAATTTCAACAGGTAGTTTCCTACTCAGGCTAATATAAATAAGACAGTGGGTTGAAGCTATAAATAACTCATAAGCCCATTACTTCCTAATATAATAAAGAAAATACTATGTTAATTTTTTTTTTAAGGCAGAATCTCGCTCTGTCACCCAGGCTGGAGTGCAGTGGCACAATCTTGGCTCACTGCAACCTCCACCTCCTGGATTCAAGAGATTCTTGTGCCTCAGCCTCCCAAGTAGCTGGAACTACATGTGTGTACCACCACACTCTGCTAATTTTTGTATTTTTGTTAGAGATGGGGTTTCACCATGTTGCCCAGGCTGGTCTTGAACTCCTGGCCTCAAGTGATCCACCCGCCTTGGCCTCCCAAAGTGCTGAGATTATAGGCATGAGCCACCATGCCTGGCCAATGTATTTTGATTAAACGTTTAAAGACTTACTTTTGAAAATGCCATAATTAAATAAAATATCCATATTCAGACAAATTGGATAATATGTTTTACCGTACTACACTTAGAGAAGTATAAAATTTCTCAAGCTTAATGAACAAAAAAGGGTAAAATTTATGAAATAACTTATAAAACACAGTCCATATACTTTTTAAAATTTAATTGCTCAGGTAGATTATTCTCCACCTAATAAAGATAAAAGTTATTTTTCAGTGTTTTCAATTTTTCAATTTTTTCCTTCCTTCCTTCCTTCAGGCTTCTTTCCTCCCCTCCCTTCCACCCATCTTCCCTTCCCTTCCCTTCCCTTCCCTTCCCTTCCCTTCCCTTTTCCCTTCCCTTTTCCCTTCCCTTCCTCCTTCTTTCTGTCTTTTGAAACAGAATCTCATTCTGTTGCCCAGGCTGGAGTCCAGCTGCACAATCTCAGCTCGCTGCAACCTCCAACTGCCAAATTCAAATGATTCTCGTGCTTCAACCTCCCGAGCAGCTGGGATCACAGATGCATGCCAAGACACCCAGCTAATTTCTGTATTTTTAGTAGAAATGGGGTTTGCCATGTTGCCCAGACTGATCTCCAGCTCCTGGATTGAAGTTATCCTCCTCCCTTGGCTTCCCAAAGTGCTGGGATTCCAGATCTCAGCCACTACATCTGGCCTATTTTTCAATTTTAAATCCCCGTTAGAGGACCTAAATATCACAATTTAAAATATCTGAATATATATGTCTATATTACAAAATATCTTATTGACAAAAACTTAAAATAATGGTTTTTACCTAGTTTATGGAATTGATGAGAGGTAATACAATTATTTTTTAGTGAATCATCAAATGTTGGATATATTGGATACCACTTCATTTTGCTGATGCCTCTTCTCCAATGTATGAAGGTTTAAACATAACTTCCAAATTATATACATAAGCTGAACTATTATAATATACTTAACATTTTTATAATTGATAAAGTAAACAAATTTTAGAAGAGAAAATAAAGAATTAGAAATCACTATAGAGAAAAACAAAACAGCTGTAATTCAAGTCACCAAAATAATTTTAATACTGCCTTTGTTTCCTCATGGAACAGCTACTGAGCTCAGTTATAATAACGTGTGAAAATAAATTGTACAATTTATGCAAAATGTTATGGGTGCGTTATTACTATTATTGAGGTCAAGGAGAAATGTAGATTTATGTGAATTAAAATAGAACTTGGAGAGTTTGGCATATCAAATATATAAATCATATTTACTGATATGTGTGTGTGTGTGTGTATGGTGTGTGTGTAAAACCACTTTTATTGATTTTTTTTTTTTACTTTGTAATGCTCATTGTAGATAATGTGCAAAATTAGGCTCCTAGTCCACTGTAAAACATGATGTTTTAAAATTATCTTTAAGATCTTAACATTCTTTTCTTTTAGGCACAATTTTTTATGCACCTAAAAATGCCATTTGATGTGCAAAGGAGTCTTCTTGGTGTGAAATTTCAATGTGTGCCTGCATCATTGTTTTCATGCATGGTGATTTGCAAGTCATTAAAAAATGGTGGCTACATTTAGGATTTCTTTTCGTTTTAATTTTGGAGAGCAAGCACAGCCCCTATTGTCAACAGTTCAAGAAAAGCATAAAGCAGGCAGATGAAAAGGTGAAGCAAAAGATAACTAGAAAACAGTGGAGGGATAAACTTTGGCTTTCTTTTTACTTTGTTTCACCCAGCCAGGGGAACATAGCTAAAAGTGACTTACAGAAGTGACTCACATCCAAATAACCACAAAGCAAATTATTTTTATACCAAGAAGAAAAAGCAATTCTTAAGGAAAAAAAAAATATTTAAAGAGAAGGAAAGTATTTTATGAGAAATTGCTTTCCTAGATCACTCTGCCTGAAACTGTGAACAAACTGACATTTGTTAGCCCCCAAGAATCCTGTCAACCACCGAGATTGTTGGTTCAAATCAGAAAATAAGTTGTGCGGAATTACTTGGGAGAATTATTTTTCTTTTCATCAGGAAGTGAGTGAGAAGAAATCAAAGGACAGACAAAATACAAGTATACAGCGTACTTCTAAACAATGGTTGTTATATCTATTTATATGAATGTCAGATACATAAAAGTAAACTGCATTGAGAATTTTAACATGTAAATGTAGCAATGGAATTTATGATAGCAGTTAAGCTGGTTTTCTCAGAGTTGTTTATAATGCCTTTTTTGAAATAATGAGCTCCCTCAAAAAAAATTCCTCTATAGCATGAATGTCTTAGGATCAATTCTATTTGTACTCAAATATTATCCATAACTCTACCAATCAATGTTGATCCTAACTATTAAAAGTTTACTTACTTCTGTCATCTCTTGTGTCATTGTCAGGAATTAGCATTTGAAGAGACACCACAAAAGGGCCAGGCATGGTGGCTCTTACTTGTAATTCCAGCACTTTAGGAGGCTGATGTGGGAGGATCACTTGAGCCCAGGAGTCTGATACTAGTCTAGGCAACATACTGAGATCCCCTTGTTGCAAAAAATACAAACAATTAGCTGGGTGTGGTGGCACACACCTATAGTCCCAGCTTCTAGGAAGGCTGAGGTGGGAGTATTGCTTGAACCCAGGAGGTCAGTGAGCTATGATTTCACAATTGCACTCCAGCCTGGGTGACAGAGACCCTGTCTCTTAAAATATGTCTACATATTTTTAAAAAGAGACACCAACAAAGAGCATACGAGTTTCTACTTGAACTTCAAAAATATCTGCACTATTTTTACTCTTGTTAAAATGTAACTTCAAAAGGTAAATAAATTATTCTTATTCATATATAAACATGTCAAATATTTTATTTATTTAAGTCATTAATTAAGGACAGAACAATTAAGATGCCAATACAAATTCAAATGGGAATTTGAAGACAGGTAGGTAGACATACAGATATAGATATATAGATATATATACCCACACACACACACACACACACACATATATATATGCAATCAGGAATGTTAAAATGAATTTGATAATAATTATAAAATGTTAATAATCATAGGCAACAAAACATAATGTTAGGATTCATCTTTTCTAGAGGGTAGAAATCAGTTGTACCTCTCCTGAACAAAATTCATTTCCATTGCTATGGCAAAAATCATTGATATTACTCTCAATCTTCTACCACTTAACTTCTACACCTATTAAGCTGTAAAACAGTCTAGTCAATCATAAGACTCACACCCCTATAGAGTTGATGATCCCCTGAGAGCTGTTAGAACACTCTACCTCCTGGCATTTTCCTGAAAGGAAACCCAGTTATCTCTTTGGCCTGTTTCTAGATCTTGGACAATATGTTCTCGACACTGCATATAATTTAATTGGACATGTTGTTTTAACTAATTTTATTTTAGTTAATGGATCTCTTTTGGTAACTAGATGAGTCTAAAATTATGAGATCATTTTTCTTGAGGAAACCTAAGATACCTGCCTACCTGACAGGGAACTATGAGATTAATGTAGTAGTCTCAAACTTTTAAGAGAGCTATTCGTTTCTCTCTTTTTTTTTCTTCATCATTGGCTGAGTTGTTCAAATTGGAATCCCACATGTCATCCTGCCTCTTGTATATTCATCTTCCGCATCCCAAACACATAGATCCATACAGATTCATAAATAAACACACACATATACACATGCATCCCTTATTTGGCCCTGTCACATCTACCTGCAAATTATTTCCTAAAGATCACTTCTCAGAGTCTCCTGGTTCAAAGCCACAGCCCAAACCACAAACATCACTTGCTTTTGCAGTAGCATTCATATTGTTTCTTCTTTGCTACCAAAATTCTATTCTCTCTAAGTCAACCAGAGGGATTTGTAAAACTTAAATTAGATCACATTTCTCCCCAAATTTTTAATGTCTTTGCCATTTCAATGAGAATAAAATACAAATTGCATGACTTGGCCTACAAGGCATGATATACTGTAATCCCTGCCTACCTCCCTGGCCTTATTGCCTGCCATCTTCCCTAATTCTGTTCTCCAGCCTGTCTTTCTCTCTGTTCATGAACATACTGATCTGATTCCCAGCTCAGGATCCTTATGTCTACCATTCCTTCTGCTTGAATGACTTTTCCCATATCTGCCCTTGACTGACTCCATCTCATTATTCAGGTGTCAGCTCAAAAGCCACACCCTCAAAGAAGTCTCCCTTCCCACCTTTTTAAATATAACTGCCTTCTGTCACTCTCTGCCATTAGCTTATTTTGCTTTTTCCCGTAGCAGTTATCACTAGCTGAATTTTCTTGGTTGCAAAGTGGTTTAATTTTTTTTATCATCTGGCTCCCCCTGTGGGAAGTGAGAAGCCCTGTCTCATCTATACTAGTACCTGGCACAAAGTAGTGTTCACTTAATAGTTTTTAAAAGAAAGGAGAGGTCAATCCCAGGAAAATGTATTTGAGATATTTACAGAGGAATTCTGCTCAGTTGGGGAATCTAACCTGCTTCCTGTCATGTGACGGAACATCACAGAATGGTACTCAGGGCAGTCATGATCCTAGGGCCCTGTGTCACAAGAGAGCAAGAAGTGTGGCAAGGATTCCTGCACGGGGCTGTGGCAGATAATGTAGGAGTAGGAGACACAAGTCAGATCTTAAGATGTGAGCTAAGATATGAAGCACTGATTCAACACCATATGATTCCCAAGAGAAAACAAGAGCAAAGAGGGTTGAAATTGGAGGCTATGGCACATGCTGGCTACTCTTAACTTTTAAAGTTGTCTAAGCAAGTTTCAGTCCACAGTGATGCACTTTGGCCAAAAGAAGGTTAGTGGCTTCCATATAAACCCTGACACTGATTGGGTTGAACTGTATTGGGATCCACCAAAGAGATTCAAAATCTACCTTTATTAATTAATATCTTGGAATTCTTAGTAGAAAGATGTTTTGCACTGCACGTTGTTACTTTTTTTTAATAGCTAGGTAAATTTCTGTCTCATAAGGCAAGATATTTTCTTCACATATATCTATTAGCTGCACCAAAGGGATAACAATTATTCTTAGTTATGATAGAACATACATCATGTGTCTTATTTAGTAATTTTAAAAGAAATGTGTGGTAAATTTTCTTCATATTTTTTAAAATCACTTTTCCATTTTAAGAAAAACCCCTGAAATTCTAGCAGCACTGTTTGTTGTACATACGCCAAGTTAAAAAGGAAATCTGGAAAGATCACTCAGAACCACTGCATGCTGAAATTGAAGAACATTCCAAGTTCTTGTTGATTGTATTCTACCTTGTGCTTAAAGGGGAGAGGAAAGTCCATGACAGAGATGGCATTCGAAGTGGCCTGTAAATGTGGAAATGGTTCCAGATCAAAGATTTATTCCAACTAAAGTCCTAGGAGTGATATTGTTTGGGGTTTATTTGGAACAGAGAGGAAATGAGCATTTGTGACTTGGGTTTGCAAAAGGTTGCAGCCATAATTTCAAGAGTCTAGTATTCTGAGATATCTATATTTTGGGTACTTTGTAGGTTAACTGGTTTGATTTAGCAGTAGGATTACATCATTGGGCTTTACTTATAAAATATTGATCTGGAAGCTGTTTATTAAATTAATTTGAGCAGAAGGACATGGGAAATGAGAAGTAGGAGTGGAAACATAAATTCAGAGGCTATTAAGTTCTGCCATGATCTGACCTTTCATTGCTTTTCCAACCTTTATCACTCACTACTCATTCTTTACATTCCAGTTAAACTTGGCTGTTCTTGCACTCTTGGACTCTTCAAATTCACCTCCTTTACTTAACAAGATTCCTTGTAACTGTAATCCAGTCTGCCTTCCTAGGTATCTTAACATTCTAAACAGTCTAGTCATACTTCAAGGATTTCAAGTTGTTGATACCTCTGTCACCTCCTCCACCCTCTACCCCTGAACCTCTGCTTTCTGGAAACATGTCCTTCTTACATGTTTTCACTTTCTAAAACTCCAATTTCTAATCTGTAATAATTAATGTTATCTGCCTCAGAATTCTGCTAAAGTAGATAATGAAAAGATTTTGAAGCATTCTTGTTTTGAATTGTTGCATCTTAACTTGGCAATATTAATTTAACATTTTGCCTTGCTGACAGTAATTTGCATATATAAATTAGTGATTTATCTAGATCATAATTTAATTAACATTGGAAATTATGTGTTTATTTCGTTTCTACTGCAGAGTTTAGTTTGGTGCCTTATACATTATATATTTAATTCCTGTTTTGATTTTGAATTTAATGACATTTTGTAATTTGTAACAGCACATCTATCTTAAATTATTATTTTGATAATATTCTTAAATGTTCTACAATGTTATTAAATTATGATTTTTGGGGGCTTCTTGGCAATACACTGATACTAGACACAAGTTGTTTGAGGGCATACAGCCATGCCTTCTCGTCTTTGCATTATCCTATTAAATTCCTAGTAAATTTTCTTCCATATGGTAGAAACCAAATAAACATTTTCTGAATCAAAACATGAACACAAAGAAGTGACTCTTGTATCCTTTAAAATTACTGGAGATACAAAAAAACTACACTTTGGATTGTTCATGTATGTAACTGCAAAGTGTTTGTTTAGTTCTTACACTTTGCAATGTCCTTAGAAACTGAAAAGTGCATTGTATTTTCAGAATATGGAGTGTATTTTCATGTTGCTGCATATATCACACATATCTAGAAAGAATTCATTCACCTTCTCTAGAAATATATTTGTAGCTTCTACAATGTTCCCAGGTCTGTGAGGAGTGCAGAAGTTTAGATATAGAACCAAATCAAAAGATCTATTTGCTCTCTGTCATAACTCTTTGAAGGCTACTCAGCTACCTGACGACCTTCTTTTTCTCTGTAACCTGGAGGTTTACTTTAGAGAGGACATTGAAGAAAATGGAAGAGAATAAAGAAATCAGCTGTGTAAAGGACCTCTAAGACCTTACCCTAAGAGTAATTTGCCTTAACGTACATGCCCAGACTCCACAAGTATGCACATTGCCTGTAAAAAATATTTGAATTCAAGATGAAAAAAAATTATCTTATTTTAAAATTTTAACCCATTTTGAATTTACTCTTTAATGTAACTCTTCTTAGAGTCAGTTCTACACATAGTTTTAGAGTGGGTGAAATCCGATTTTGGTAGTTCTGCCTCCTTCTTTGGATACTCTGTCTTTATCCACTTTTTTTTTTTTTTGTAAGTTCAAGGGTACATGTGCAGGATGTGCAGATTTGTTACATAGGTAAACGTGTGCCATGGCGGTTTGCTGCACCTGTCAAAACATCACCTAAATATTAAGCACAGCATGCATTAGCTATTTTTTCCTGTTGCTCCCCCTCCCCACAACCCCTACCCCCTACAGGCCCCAGTGTGTGTTGTTCCCCTCCTTATGTTCATGTGTTCCTATTGTTCAGTTCCTACTTGTAAGTAAGAACATGCACTGTTTGGTTTTCTGTTCCTGCATTAGTTTGCTGAGGATAATGGTTTCCAGCTGCATCCATGTTCCTGCAAAGGACATGATCTCATTCCTTTTTAAGGCTGCATAGTATTCCATGGTGTATATGTACCACATTTTCTTTATCCAGTCTATCAGTGATGGTCATTTGGGTTGATTCCATGTGTTTGCTATTGTGAAGAGTGCTGCAATGAACATATGCATGCATGTATCTTTATAACAGAATGATTTATATTCCTTTGGGTACAAGCCCAGCAATGAGATTGCTGGGGCAAGTGGTATTTTTGGTTCTAGGTCTTTGAGGAATCACCACCCTGTCTTCCACAATGGTTGAACTAATTTACATTTCCACCAGCAGTGTACAAGTGTTCTTATTTCTCCACAGCCTCGCCAGCATCTGTTGTTTCTTGATGTTTCAATAATTGCCATTCTGACTGGCATGAGATGGTATCTCATTGTGTTTTTGATTTGCATTTCTCTAATGATCAGTGATGTTGAGCTCTTTTCATATGTTTGTTGGCCACATAAACGTCTTCTTTTGAGGAATGTTTGTTCATCTACTTTACCCCATTTTTAATGGGGTAGTTGTTTTTTTTTTTTCCTTGTAAATTTGTTTAAATTCTTTGTAGATTCTGGATACCTCTGTAATCTACCTTTGTAGATTCTGGATATTACACCATTACAGATGGACAGATTGCAAACATTTTCTCACATTCTGTAGGTTACCTGTACACTCTGATGATAGTTTCTTTTGCTATGCAGAAGCTCTTTAGTTTAATTAGATTCCATTTGTCAATTTTTGCTTTTGCTGCAATTGTTTTTGATGTTTTCATCATGAAATCTTTGCCCATGCCTATGTCCTAAATGGCATTGCCTAGATTTTCTTCTAGGGTTTTTATGGTTTGGGGTTTTACACTTAAGTCTTTAATTGATCTTGAGTTAATTTTTGTATAAAGTGTTCTAAGGAAAGGGTCCAGTTTCAATTTTCTGCATGTGGCTAGCCAGTTCTCCCAGCACCATTTATTACATAGGGAATCCTTTCCCCATTGCTTGCTTTTGTCAGGTTTTTTGAAGATCAGATGGTTGTAGATGTGTGGTCTTATTTCTGAGTTATCTATTCTGTTTCATTGGTTTGTGTCTGTTTTTGTACTAGGACCATGCTGTTTTGGTTACTGTATCCTCACAGTATAGTTTGAAGTCAGATAGCATGATACTTCCAGGTTCGTTCTTTTTACTTAGGATTATTCTTGGTATACCAGCTCTTCTTTGGTTCCATATGAATTTTAAAGTAGTTTTTCTAATTCTCTGAAGAATGTCAATGGTAATTTAATGGGAATACCATTGAATCTGCAAATTACTTATCAGCTTAAGTAACTTTTAGACTGAGATGATGGGATTTTCTAGATATAGGATCATGTCATTTGCAAACACAGACAATTTGACCTCCTCTGTTTCTATATGAATACACTTTATTTCTTTATCTTGCCTGATTGCCCTGGGCAGAACTTCCAATACTATGTTGAATAGGAGTGGTGAGAAAGAGCATCCTTTTCTTGTGGCCATTTTAAGGAGAATGCTTCCAGCTTTTGCTCATTCAGTATGATATTGACTGTGGGTTTGTCATAAATGGCTCTCATTATTTTGAGGTATACTCCATCAATACCTACTTTATTATCCATATTTTCGAGGCATCTGGAGCTTTTCTGTGGCTTTGATTCAGTAGGATCTAATTCTTCCTAAGGGTTCGTGTTCTTGTGTGTCACTACAGGATCATTAGCATGATTTGAACAATTATTCGTGGTCAAAAGTGGTGGAAAAAGTATAACATAAATAATGTGTGAACATTGAGAATCTCTGGCCCTTGCATAGAGCAGATATTGAAGGAAATGAATCTTCCCAGTACCACTGAAATTACAACCAGAATATGTTCATAATCAGTGAATATTACTTATTGAGTGAACACATTTATTAATAAATGATGACATATGCTTTTCTATGTTGGTTAATTTTCTTTGAAAATAGTTTTGTGTATGTGTTGAATTTTACAAGATTGTGTGCTCTTAGCTGCAGTAATGTTCTTGTGTTCTCAGACTCAGTACAGTATAACGAAAAGCAAGGATATGAACATATGAACAGATGTTAAAGACACATTAATATTTTATCTGAAATAACCAAATGTTTATTGCATTCTCAGAGGTGAGTTTTTTAACGTTTTGCTTCATTACTATTCTGCTTTTATGAATTCCAAAATAAAAATACTTTGGTATTTGAGCTATAATAAAGTAGCATCGCCTTTATGATTAATGACAGTGCCCTTCTAATTATTTTTAGATTAAGGAAAGCCTACGATGAATCTGATTCTGATTTGACAGGGAGGCATGCTGCCTTTTAAAATATTTTTAATAACTAATTTTGTGGTTAGATTATTTTAGTGTAGTAAAAAAGTAGATCTGAATTTTTTTAAAAACTTAGTTCATTATTTTTCATTCTAGCTGTTAAAAATTTGTCTTCTTTACATAGCAACATTCTCTAGTCAAATCAAAATGTTTAATGAAAAAATATTTTTCTGTCTTGATAGGTTATAGTGGAGAAGATTATGTTGTCTTCATTTTATGAACATGAATTATAAACAAAATCTGTAATTTTTTATATTATTTTTCTGGTTTTTAGTACTTAAATCCCATATAGTATCCTGCCCAATGACACATAAACCATAAAAATTCAACAAATATCACTTATCAGTGATGAGTCTGTTTTTCAAGGCAAATTTACTTGTTTATAATAGTTAATATTACTGTCTTATCCACTCTGCCATGCTTCTACATTAATGCTTTTACTAATGCTACACCATTTGAGTTACACTGTGCATCAGGCACTGTACAATACATCAACACAGTGATAAAGATGCCAAAAAAGGCCCTGGCTGCATGGAGCCTGACATCCTAGTGGGCAGTGAATGAGGGGCAAGTAACAATAGTATGATCATTTTAGAATATGCTAAAATGGAAATGAACAGGCTGATTTGATGGCAAATACTATTTAACATTCAACATTCACTTCTTCATGTATTTATACATTTATTTGTTGAATAGCTATTATGTACACCAGAAATTACAAATTCAAGTGCCTATATATGGAGTGTGGGAAGCAGCTACCTAATGGAAGTCATACATGTGTTTTTCAAGTAGTCTTCATTTCATATTTTACTGCTAAATCAGATTCTCCCTTGTAATACATCTGACCCACTTCTGGTTACCACAACATGCAAATGTCTTTTGGGGGGGGATAGCAGATACATCCTTTTTCTTCTGAATGGCAGTCTGTTCCATGGACATACATATACAGAAAATGCATTCATCTACTTATTTACTCATTCATTCAATGACCTTTTAAGTGACAATTTTATTTCAGAATGTATGTACAAAGGGGAGAGCCACAATGGTAAGACTCAGATACTACTCTTCACTAACTTACAAGCCACATGGCATGAACCCTTTCCTTATTTTTCTGTCTAGTCAGCCAGAACTAGCTTCCTCCTCTTTAGAACACCCAAAGGGTTTTCTGTCTCGTGTACATTTCTACGTCTTGTCTTTCTTATTTAGCTCCTTTTTATATATCTTGCATGACGTTCCTCATGGCATTAAAAACTGTACCTTACTTACCGAAGTTGCTCAATAAATGTTTACTATATGAATGAGGAAAAGATCAAACTAAGTCAGAGCTGTTGCCCATATGATCACAGTGCTTTTTGTAGGTTACAACATCATATTTTGCATTTATTTACATTGCAAATTATCACGAGGATATAACAGAGAGTACCTTTTCCAATTATTTGGTTTTGACATTTAATTTCCTGACTAGCTATCCTTAGTTAATTACCTCAGTGTTGAAAGAATGTTTAAAATACATTTTAAAGTTTTATACAGACTTTCAGAAGGAAAGTAATTTGAAATCCAGACATTACTAATTCCCATTTTAGGGAAAGTTTGAGAATCATAGTATATACTTAGGCTAAATGGGAAAGTAGAGAAATAATTGACCAATCCATCAAATTAAGAAAATAGATTAATTTCTAATTCAGATTTGCACTGGAAAAGTGGCTTAGTTTGCTCTTATTTCTTGGGTCAATTCATATTCCAGTGTAGATCAATCCCAAGGTTTAGAATACACAATTTAAAATTATTAATTAAGAAATTTTTTGTTGATACCTAGTAGACATATGTATTTTCAGGGTGCATGTGAAATTATATTAAATTATCACATTTATGTTTATATTATATTTATATTAAATTATCACATGTAGCCTGAAAATATGCACATCTAATAGGTATCAATAAAATACACTCATATAATCCAATCAAAGTAAATGGGATATTCATCTTAAATATTCATCTTCATAATAGGAACATTCAAATTATTCTCTTCTAGCTATTTGGAAATGTACAATCAATTAATATTGACTACAGTCACCTTACCGACTTTACTGGTGATCACCAATCTACTCTCAATCTACTTCAATTTCAAAGACATGATATTTTTTAGCTCCCATATATGAGTGGAAACATGCAAAATTTATCTTTCTGTGCCTGACCTCTTTTACTTAATATAAAGACCTCCAATTCCATCCATGTTGCTGGAAATGACATGAGTTAATTCTTTTTTATTGATGAATAATTCTCTTGTGTGTATCTATATACCACATTGTTTTATCTATTAATGAACATTTAGGTTGATTTCATAGTTTGATTATTACAAATATTGCTGCAATAAACATGGGAATGCAGATGTATCTTCAATATATTGAGTATACACCCAGCCGTGGAATTTGCTGGATTACATGGTAGTTCTATTTTTAGTTGTTTGAGAAACTGTTTTCCATAGTGGGTGTACTAATTTATATTTCCACCAACAGTGTACAAAGTTCCCCAGCATCTGTTATTTACTGTCTTTTTGATACAAGTCATTTTAATTGGGGTGTATCTTAATTTTGTGTCCTGCAACTTTACTGAATTCCTTTATCAATTCCAACAGTTTTTTGGTAGTCTTCAGGCATTTCTAAATACAAGACCATGTTGTCTGCATGCAAGGTAAATTTGACTTCGTTTTTGCTAATTTGGATGCCTTTTCTTTCTTTCTCTTGCCTAATTGCTCTGGCCAGGACTTCCACTATTATGTTTAATAAACATAATTCTGTAAAAATGCTAAAAACAGGAATCCTTGTGCTGTTGCAGATCTTAGAGGAAAAGCTTTTAATTTTTCCTTGTTCAGTATGATGTAGACTATGTGTTTATCATATATATGGCTTTTATTATTTTAAAGTATGTTCCTTCATACCCAGTTTGGTGAAGGTTTGTCATATGTTGAATTTTATCGGAAGTTTTTTCAGCATCTATTAAAATCATCATATGGGATTTTTCCTTGCTTCTGTTAATGTGATATAATTTGTGATAATTGTCCTGTTAATATAATAAGTAATTCATTCATTTACTTATTTTGAGCCATCCTTGCATCCCTAGGATGAAATCCCACTTGATCATCGTGAAAACTTTTTCAATGAGGAGTTGAATTGAGTTTGCCAGGATTTGTTGATAATTTTTGCATCCCTGTTCATCACTGATATTGGCCTGTAGTTTTCCTCTTTTGTTGTGTGTCTGTATGGTTTTGGTATCAGAGCAACACTGGCCTGGTAGCATGAGCTTTAATGCATTCTCTTTTCTTCAATATTTTTTTTTGAAGATTTTTAGTAGAATTAGTAATGGTTTATCTTTAAATGTTTGATAAAATTTACCAGTGAAGCCATGAGGGTTTTTCTTAGATGAGAGACATTTTATTAGAGTTTCAATCTCGTTACCTATAGATTTGCTGAGATTTTCTGTTTCTTCATGGTTCTATTTTGGCAGGCTGTATGCATCTACCAATTTATCCATGTATTCTAGGTTTTCTAACTTGTTGGCATAAAGTTGTTTGTAATAGTCTCTAAAGATTCTTTGTATTACTGTGGTCTCAGTTGTTATGTCTCCTTTTTTGTTTCTGATTTTATTTATTTAGGTCTTCTCTGTTTTCTTTTTAGTTAGTCTAGCTTGAAAGTTTGTCAATTCTGTTTATCTCTTCAAAATACCAACTTTTCACTTAAGTGATCTTCTGTATTGTTTTGTTAGCTCAATTTTACTTATTTACAATCTGATCTTTAGTATTTCTTTTCTTCTACTAAGGTTGAGTTTAATTTGCTCTTGCTTTTCTATTTCTTAAGGTGCATCATTAGATTGTTTATTTGAAGTTTTTCTACTTTTTTTACATAGGCATTTATTGCTATAACCTTTCCTCTTCATACTGTTTTTTTTGCTGTATTCCATAGATTTTGGGTATGTTATATATCAATTTTAATTTGTTTGGAGAAAATTTAAATTTTTCTTCTTAATTTCTTCTTTGACCCACTGGTCATTCAGGAGCCTGTGTCTGTGCAGTTTCTAAGGTTCCCCTTGCAGTTGATTTCTGGTTTTATTCCATATTGGTCAAAAAAGATATTTGATATGATTTCTACTGTATTGGATTTTTCGAGACTTGTTTTGTTGCCTAAGATATGGCCTATTCTGGAAAATGTTCCATTTGCTGATGAAAATAATATGTATTCTCGGTTAAACATTCTGTATATGTCAATTAGGGCTATTAGTCTAATGTCTAGTTTAACTTTTTGTTGTTGTTGTCGATTTTCTATCTGGATAATTTGTCTATTACTGAGAGCAGGGTGGTGAAGTTCCCTACTGTGATTACATTACAGTTCATCACTGCCTTTAGATCTACTAATATTTGCTTTATATACATGGGAGCTCTGGTGCTCAGTGCGTAGATATTTACAGTTGTAGTCTCTTGCTAAATTGGCCACTTTATCATTACACGGTGACCTTTTTTGTCAGTTTTTACTATCTTTGATTTGTAGTCTATTTTTATCTGATATAAGTGTAGAAAGTATAGCTACTCCTGGTCTTTTTAAGTTTCTAGTTGCGTGGACTATCTTTTTCCATTCCTTTGCTTTCGGTTTATGTGGGTCATTATAGTTGAAGTTTTGGTTTCTTGCAAGCAGCATGGAAGTATGCAGTTCCAGCCATAGGTTGTTTATTTGTTATGAATTCTCATCATTCTTTACTGATTGGGATTAATTATTTCATTTAACCTGTGTTTACATTTTGGTTTATTTTGATTCAGGTATTAAAATTACATTTTAGTGTCTCCTGGATCGAGCTATTTCTTATGTTTCCATTCGATTCTAATTGTTGTTATTATTTTTTATATCTATTATTTATTTGGTCTTGCAATTATTACCTTTTTCTTGCAAATACTCTGAGCCCCTTGACATGAAGTCCTGCCTGCATGTAAGGCTTGCTTGCTCAGAGGAGAAACATATTTAACCTCTCCAGATTCCAAAATAATGTAAAATGTATTTTTAATCATAACTGGTAAAAATAGTTTATTGAAGACATTCACTTTTATAGAAATACTAGTAACATAAAATGAGGCATGGAGTATGGGAGATTACATCTTCTTTGTTAAGGGTGGCGTTACTCTACTGTAAGCAGATGGAAACAATGGCTGCTCCTTTCATAGCTCAAATAGCCTCCTTCTTCTGTACCCTTTGTGTTGTGGTTATCTCATTAATTCCTTTTCCTTCTTCTTTTCATTTAATCATGGATCACAGTAGGTCCAAGAGGAGAGTAAAGTTGTTAATGAAGAGGAATATTCTATTCTTGTTTCTCTTCTTGCTTAAAATGTAGAATGTCAACCAAAGTAAAAGGGTAGCCTTTTATGTACATTTATTTGTACTTCAAAGTTTTAGAATTAAGTTATTAAAAAAAAAGGTCACTTTCAAACTGGGGGCTGTAATAATTTACTAATAGTAAAAACTACCAATTATTAAATGCTTATTGTGATGGTTAATATGGGGTGTCAATTTGATTGGATTGAAGGATACAAAATATTAATCCTGAGTGTGTCTGTGAGGGTGTTGCTAAAGGAGATTAACATTGGAGTCTGGCAACCCACCCTTAATCTGGTGAGCACAATCTAATCAGCTGGCAGCAAATATAAAGCAGGCAGAAAAACATGGAAAGGTGAGACTGGCCTAGCCTCCAAGCCTACATCCCTCTCCCATGCTGCATGCTTCCTGTGCTCAAACATCAGACTCCAAGTCCTTCAGTTTTGGGACTCTGACTGACTCTCCTTGCTCCTCAGCTTGCAGACAGCCTATTGTGGGACCTTGTGATTGGGTAAGTTAATACTTACTAAACTCCCATTTCTATTAGTTCTGTCCCTCTAGAGAACCCTGACTAATACAGATTTGGGTACCAGGGATGGTTCTAGAGGAATGGAATATTAAGGATAGAGATCTTTCATTGGTTTTGGGGTTTCTGGAGTTGGCTCCTTAATTTGATTAGACCTAAAAATGCTAAGGACTCTACTTCTAATAGCATAGAGAACACTGATAGCCCTTGACATGAACTGTTTAGAGAGTTGTGCAAAATCAATGCATTTGACACTCCTGATTCACTCACTACTTGTGAGAGGCAAGGAGTTTAGTGACTTTATACATAATACCTTTGACCATATGTGGAGAACCAAGGAACATAATTAAGCTGGTTGGTTGTTCCTAAGTTCAGTTGACAAACTGATGAAAGAAAATGATGAACTAAGAGATTCTGTCCCATGGCTTCAGAAGTAGATACTGAGCCTCAACTCGGCTAAGATTGCCCTGAGTGAGAGTCTTATCTCCTGTAGAGAAAGAGCTGAAATTGTGGAAAAACAGATACAAACTCTTATCATGAGAGTGGCTGACATGCCAAAAAAGGTGCGTGCAGAGCCTCACCAGGTGTCTACTATTAAAGTGAGGGCATTGATTGGAAAAGAATGGGACCCTACAACTTGGAATGGGGACGTGTGTGTGGACCCTGATAAAGCTGGGGACCACTAAGTTTGTAAACTCTGATGAACCTTTTTTGCTGAAAGGGACAACTTCCCCATCCCCAGTAGTGGCAGCATCCCCACCCCCCCCCGCCCCAACCCATGCTGCCAGCAGCCTTTCCACCTTTGTCTGAGGAGATAAACCCTGTGCCGCCTGAGGCAACAGTGATGGTCTCCCCTGAGGCAGTTGCCAGGCAAGATAATGATTCTCCTCAGGAGCCACCCCAACACCCCTGTTTCTTTCTAGACCTATAACTAGACTAAAGTCCCAGTGGGCCCCTAGAGGTAAGTTTCAGAGAGTAACCCATGAGTAGATGTGCTACACTCAAAAAGTACGTTTTGAGTTATCTAATTTATATAAACAGCAATCTGGTGAAGAGGCATGGGAATGGATATTAAGGGTATTGGATAATGGTGGAAGAAACATAGAGTTGGATCAGGCTAAATTTCTTGATTTGGGACCACTAAGTAGGGACTCTGCTTTTAATGTTGCAGCTTGAGGAGTCAAAAAAGGTTCTAATTGTTTATTTGTTTGGTTAGCTAAATATGAATTTAAAGATGGTCCTCTGTGAGCAAGGTGGAAATGCCTGATCTCCCCTGGTTTAATGTAGAGGAAGGGATCCAAAGGCTTAGATGGTGGAGTGGATTTGTCACTTTAAACCTATTCATCCTAGCTGGGAGGGTCTAGAAGACATATCCTTGACCAATGCCTTGCAAAACAGATTTGTGAAGGCAGTACCTGCATCTTTGAAGAGCCCTGTAATTGCTCTTCTCTGTATGTCAGATCTAACAGTGGGAACCACAGTCACTCAACTACAAAATGTAAACACAATGGGAATAATTGGATCCTGAAGTGGCAGGGGCCAAGTGGCAGCACTCAACCATCAAAGGCAAGGTGGGTGTAGCCACCATAATGGACAGCAGAGACAAAGCAGCAATCAGAATGGCCTGACTCGTGTAGACCTCTAGCACTGGCTAATTAATCACAGTGTTCCTAGAAGTGAAATTGATAGGAAGCCTACTACATTCCTACTTAATTTATATAATGAGAAAACTTCTAGGTCGAATGGACAAAAGGCTATTTTGAATTCTAAAAACAGAGAATCACAGCTCCTCAATCAATTTCCAGACTTTATCCAGTTTACAGACCCCAAACCCCTTGAATGAAGGGGAGGCTGGTTCCTCTTGAGCAAGGACCCCACTACATTACAGACATTTTTTGCAATGAATCTTTCTCCCATCCTTCCCTAAGGAGACCTCTGGCCTTTTACAAGGGTAACTGAGCATTGAGGAAAGGGAAATAATCAGACATTTCTGGGACTACTGGACACTGGCTCTGAGCTGACATTAATTCCAGGGAACCCAAAACATCCTGTGGTCCTCCAGTTAAAGTAGGGGTAATAAAGGTCAGGTAATTAATGGGATTTAGTTCAGGTCTGACTTACAACAGGTCCAATGTGTCCCCAGACTCATTCTGTGGTCATTTCCCCAGTACCAGAATGCATAACTGGCATAGACATACTTAGCAGCTGGCAGAACCCACACACTGGCTTCCTGACAGGTAGGGTAAGAGCTGTTATGGTGGGAAAGGCCAAATGGGATCCATTAAAGCTGCCTCTACCTAGAAAAATAGTGAGTCAAAAGTAATATTATGTCCCTGGATGGACTGCAGAGATTAGTGTCACCATCAAGGACTTGAAAGATGCAGGGGTGGTGATTCCTACCACATCCCCATTCAACTCTTCCATTTGGCCTATGTAGAAGACAGATGGATCTTAGAGAATGACAATGGATTCTCCAAAGCATAACCAAGTAGTCGATTCCAATTGCAGCTGCTGTACCAGATGTGGTTTCATTGCTTGACGAAATTAATACTTCTCCTGATACCTGGTATGCAACCACTGACTTGCCAAATGCCCTTTTCTCCATTCCTGTCCATAAGGTCCCCTAGAAGCAATTTTCCTTCAGCTGGCAAGGCCAGCAATACACCTTTACTGTCCTATGTCAGGGGTATATCAACTTTCCAGCTTTGTGTGATAAATCTTATTCAGAGAGAACTTGATCACTTCTCGTTTCTGCAAGATATCACAGTGGTCCATTACATTGATGACATTACGCTGATTGGATCCAGTGAACAAGAAGTAGCAAACACACTAAATTTATTGGTGAGACAGTTGTGTGTCAGATGCTGGGAAATAAATCCAACTAAAATTCAGGGACCTTCTACCTCAGTAAAATTTCTATGGGTCCAGTGGTGTGGGCTCCAGTGGAGTGAGGTCTGTCATGATATTCCTTCTAAGGTGAAGGATAAGTTGCCGCATTTGGCCCCTCCTACAACCAAGAAAGAGACACAATGCCTAATGGATTTTTGAGGCAACACATTCCTCATTTAGGTGCATTACTCTGACCCTTTTATTGAATGACCCAAAAGGCTACAAGTTTTGAGTGGGGTCCAGAACAAGAGAACGCTCTGCAACAGGTCCAGGCTGCTGTGCAAGCTGCTCTGCCACTTGGACCATATGACCCAGTAGATTCAATGGAGTTTGGGGTGGCAGTGGCAGATAGGGATGCTGTTTGGAGCCTTTGGCAGGCTCCTGTAAGTGAATCACAGCAGAAGCCTCTAAGATTTTGGAGCAGGATCCTGCCATCTTCTGCAGATAACTACTCTCCTTTTGAGAGACAGCTCTTGACCTGTTACTGGGCTTTGGTGGAAACTGAACGTTTGACTATGGGTCATCAAGTCACCATGTGACCTGAAGTGCCTATCATGAACTGGGTGCTTTCTGACCCATCTACCCATAAAGTGGGTTGTGCACAGCAGCATTCCATCATCGAATGGAAGTGGTATGTACATGATCTAGCTCTAGTACGTCCTGAAGGCACAAGTAAGTTACATGAGGAAGTGGCTCAAATACTAATGGTCTCCACTCCTGCCACCCTGCCTTCTCTCCCCCAACATGCACCAATGGCCTTATGGGGAGTTCCCTGTGATCAGTTGATAAAGGAAGAGAAGACTAGGGTCTGGTTCATAGTGGGTCTGCACAATATGCAGACATCATCCAAAAGTGGACAATTGCAGCACTCCAGCCCCTTTCTAGGACATCCCCAAAGGACAGAGGAGAAGGGAAATCTTCCAGTGGGCAGAAATTTGAGGAGTGCACCTGGTTGTGCACTTTGCATGGAAGGAGAAATGGCTGGATGTGCAATTATACACTGCTTCATGGGTTGTCGCCAATGGTTTGGATGGATGGTGAGGGACTTGGAAGAAGCATGATTGGAAAATTGGTGACAAAGAAATTTGGGGAATAGGTATGTGGATGGGCCTCTCTGATTGGTCAAAAACTGTGAAGATATTTGTATCCCATGTGAGTGCTCACCAACAAGTGACCTCAGCAGAGGAGGATTTTAATAATCATGTGGATAGGGTAACCCGTTCTGTAGACACCACTCAGCCTCTTTCCGCAGCCATCCCTGTCATTGCCCAATGGGCCCATGAACAAAGTGGCCATGATGGCAGGGATGGAGGTTATGCATGGGCTCAGCAACATAGACTTCCATGCACCAAGGCTGACCTGGCTATGGCCACTGTTGAGTGCCCAATTTGCCAGCAGCAGAGACCAACACTGAGCCCTCGATATGCTGATCAGCCAGCTACGTGGTGGCAGGTTGATTATATTGGACCTCTTGCATCATGTAAAGGGCAGAGGTTTGTCCTCACTGGAATAGACATTTACTCCAGATATGGGTTTGCCGTTCCTGCACACAATACTTCTGCCAAGACTACTATGTGTGGGTTCATGGGATGCCTCATCCACTATCATGGTATTCCATACAGTATTGCCTCTGACAAAGGCACTCACTTTACAGCTAAAGCAGTGTGGCAGTGGACTCGTGTTCATGGAATTCATTGGTCTTACCCTGTTCCCTATCATCCTGAAGCAGCTAGATTGATAGAATGGTGGAATGGCCTTTTGAAATCACAATTACAACGCTAACTAGGTGACAATACTTTGCAGGGCTGGGGCAAAGTTCTCCAGAAGGCCGTGTATGCTCTGAATCAGTGTCCAATATATGGTACTGTGTCCAGGAATCAAGGGGTGGGAGTGGAATAGGTACCATTCGCCATCACCCCTAGTGATTTACTAGCAAAATTTTTGCTCCCTGTTCCTGCAACATTACCTTCTGCTGGCCTAGAGATCTTACTTCTAGAGGGAGGAACGCTGCCACCAGGAGACTTAAAGATTCTATTAAACTGCAAGTTAAGATTGCCACCTGGACACTTTGGGTTCCTCCTACCTTTAAGTCAACAGGCTAAGAAGCGAGTTAGTGTTGGCTGGGGTGATTGACCCGGACTATCAAGATGAAATCAGTCTACTACTCCATAATGGAGGTAAGGAAGGGTATGCATGGATACAGGAGGTCCATTAGGTTGTCTCTTAGTATTACCATGCCCTGTGATTAAGGTCAATGGGAAACTACAACAGCCCAATCCAGGCAGGACTACAAATGTTCCAGACCCCTCAGGAATGAAGGTTTGGGTCAGTCCACCAGGAAAAAAAAAAACACACACACACACAACCTGCTGAAGTGCTTGCAGAGGGCAAAGGTAATACAGACTGTGTAGTAGAAGAAGGTAGTTATCAATATCAGCTACAACCATGTGACCAGCTGAAGAAACAAGGACTGTAACTGTCATGAGTATTTCCTCCCTCTTTTGTTAAGAACATGTTTGTGCATGTATAACACTTATGCTAAGAAAATATCTTCATTTTCTTTTCTTTTCCTTTATCATGTGTCATAAGATTTATTGACTTTTAAGTATTGTTTTTTAAGCTTTTAAGTATTATTAAAACTTTATGTAACAGTGTAATTACATAAAGTGTAATTACATTGCAACTTTATGTAATTTAAATATTGTTAAAACTTTATGTAATAGTGTTTGAGTGGGGATTGGTGCACTTCTGGTTGTATGAAGGATAGTTGTATTATGTTAGGTGTAATTATGACCTTATTATTGTCTTATTTGAAGATTATCAGGAGATGTGTATGGGTTCAAGTTGACAAGGGGTGGACTTGTGATGGTTAACAATGAGTGTCAACTTGATTGGATTGAAGGATACAAAGTATTGATCCTGGGTGTGTTTGTGAGGGTGTTGCTAAAGAGATTAACATTTCAGTCAGTGGGCTGGGAAAGACGGACCCACCCTTAATCTGGTGGGCACCATCTAATCACCTGCCGGTGAATATAAAGCAGGCAGAAAAACATGAAAAGGAGAGACTGGC
>NW_012116032.1:2520248-2554039 GCF_000951035.1 Colobus angolensis palliatus | reverse complement strand
AAACAAAGCACAGAGAAGACAAATTCACTTTGATAATTAGCTCCAGAACTAAATTTGAACCTATGCAGTCTTATGCTAGAGAAATGTGATCCAATAGAACTTTTATTTTATAGCAATTTTATTTTTATGGAAATTTTATTTTAAAGGATCATTTTATTTTTGTAGGAATGTTCTACATTTTCACTATCCAATACAGTACCCACCAGCCACAAATGGCTATTGAACATCTGAAATATGGCTAATATAACTAAGAAACTGAATTTTCATTTTATTTAGTTAAATTACTTTTAATGTAAATAGCTGCTTGTAGGTAGTGCTTCCCATGTTCGACAGTGCAGCTCTGCAGCCTAATTCTAAATCACTGCATTCTACCACCTCCCTTAATTTTAAACATGGACAATGGCAGTGCAAATAGGATGCTGGAAAGGATGCTGGAAATGTATACACCATTGACAATATTTGTTTACCAAGAAAATTTTAAAAGAAACTAAAGAACAAAAACTTTCCTGTTTACCATTTTATTGAGCAATAGAGAAAATCTAATGCTAATTTGAGAAACTTGTTTACAATTTTCAGTGTGAAATAAAACTTTTTTCCTCTTTCTTAATTTTTGTCTCATATTTTCTTCTGAAGAACAAGTAGAATTCAGTTTACTCTGATCTACATAGGCTGAAATCTAAGAGCTATTTTCCTCAAATTTTTGCTTCTATATTATTTTTTATTCCCTGAAAGTTCAAGAAATATCAAAGGCATTCAAGAATAATGTATTTCTAAGACACTTTAACGGCATCTTTTATTATTCCAAGAAATAGTTTGCATTAGCCTTCTATAGAGAAAGAGAACAGCAGGATGTATATAAACAGATAAAAATACATTTATTTTAAGGAATTGGCTTATGCAGCCATGGAAACTAGCAAGCCCAAAATCTACAGCATAGGCCGGCAGGCTGGAGACCCAGGGGAGGAAGACTCAATGCAGCAGTTCAAGTCCTAAGGCAACTTGCCGGCAGAATTCTGTCTTCTTCAGGAGACATCAGTCTTTTTTTATTAAGGCCTTCCATTAATTCAGAGAGGCCCATCCACATTATGGAGGGTAATCTGTTTTACTCAAAGTCAACTGACTTAAATTATAATCTCATCTTTAAAAATACTTTTACAGAAACATCTAAAACAGTATCTGGTTACCATATCCTAGCCAAGTTAACATACAAAATTAAACTTTACATTGGTCATTTAACATTTCTGTATGTAGTACAACAAATTGCACTGTTCCATGGAGTACCCTGGAAAGAATCTGACTCATACTAAAGAAAATTGCTTTCATATAACCAAGCAAAATTGGCATGTTTAACAAATCACCAGATAGAGCATTCTAAATTGTTACACTGTTTCATATTACTCTAAAATCTGTTTGATGCTATCTAATTATCATCAAATAGCACTTTCTTGTTTTCTATAATGTATAAGTAAAAGCATGAAGACAGCTGTAAATATTGTCATTTTCCAGGTAGTGAAAATATAACAGTGATTGATCAGAGTTGAATCTACCATTACGTCCATCAACTATAGAACATGTCTAATATATTTGCAGGAAATATAGTGCATAGCAATAGAGCTGATGAGATGATATCATGTTAGACATTTCATAACTAAACATGGACCAATAGTAAATCATAAAGAATAATTAGAATATTTGTTAGTAATCCTCCTATTTACATATCAAATATGAAAATTAAGTGTTAAATTACATTTCTTTGTTGATTACAAACTCTTAGTAATTGAAGCTATTTAAAATTGAATAACAACGTTTGATTTGGGCTGGTCTGTAATTTCACACCATGAATTTCAGCACAGTACTTTTCTAACATATTATCTTTGACTAAGGCATGAGATTTTACTTAATCAGAAAATGTCCCTTGGGAAGAGAATTAGAGAGAGAGAGATACTTCCTTGATTTTTAAAACGTTCTTTCTTGTAGTAGACATTACTTCACGTTCCTCACAAACTATGATGTTGATACTGCTTTCTTTCACATTCGTATGGGGAAGTTGGATCACAAGATAAGGAAACAACAGCCCTGTCCATGTCATTCAAGCATGATGGCTATTATTTGATTTCTTCTTAGAACGATTTGAGAATTCCTTACAAATTGTCTAAACTATTTGCCCATTTATTTAGAATCACTGGCCACCTGAAGTTTTCACCAAGGTATTCCATTCTTGGTTGTTGTGCCCAGGTTGTCTGCATGTGGCTATTGTGAAAGATGAAATTGTATGTCACATTTGGCTGAGAAACTGCTAGATGTAGTCTTTATTTCAGTAGTTTGCAAAAAATAAAAAATAAAAATAAAAAAAGCTGGCCTCAAAATGCAGTAGCAATCTGACTAAGAAGACAAGCTAGGCTATGTGACAAGTTGAATTAACACAAGGCTAGCGAGATTATTCCTAAAGTAATGGATTAATATTCACTAAGCTGGTGGCTTTGTTTACAGCCTGGGCAAATAAAATTCACCATAACAAGCCATTGAATCTAACTGGCTTTGTGATATCTAGAGCCCAGAGCCTTGGTTAAAAGTTACATTCCCTATGCTTTTAAATACATTTTGTAGTTTCAGGTGAATAACTTTGAGAGCCTTTGCCCCTTCTCAGTCAACGTTAAAATGGAAAAGCTATCATCCAAGATAATAAGAAAAAGAGCTTATATAAACAAAAAGAATCTTAACTAAGGAATCTTAACTAAGTCTTTTGCTAACACACATCCCACCCCAAAGTTCTAACAGACCTGTTCTTTGTACACTTCCTTCTGTTACTGAAATGAGTAATACTCAGCACAGTTTATGGAAGTTACAAAGCACATATGTCAGCAAGATTCTTTTCTCTCAAGGCTTGTAATCAATTTTTTATGGCCCATGGTTTTATTTAAGTTTGAAGCTTATGATTTTTAGTTCTTTATTTTGGTTTCACAGTTACAATCATTTGAAGTGTATGTGTGTGTGTGTGTGTGTGTGTGTGTGTTTCAGGGAATTATAAACAATATACTTCACTCTCTCTTTGTTGGATGAATCTAAATCAACTCCATGCAGCACCTATACAGTCCAGCTATCTCATGTCATGAAGCAAGCTCAGCTTTAATATTACAGGCTGTTATTATTAATGCCACTTCTCTTTATTTAATGTCTTCTAATGCTTGTCAGTGCTTCACATTAAATTGTTCGAGAATATGAATGTGACATTTGTGGTTTCCTGGGCCTCATTGATACTTAAAACTTCTAAAACTTCATTTTTACTCTAAAATAGGATGATGTATATAAAATGCTTGCCAGATTGACTTTCTCATAGTTGACACTCAAAATAGACAATGCTCAGAACTCTTGTCCCCTCATGGACTTCAATAATAACTACATGTCACACTTCTGTCAGCCTCCAAAGAGACTTACAGCCTTCTGAATTCTTTATGATTTGTCTTTTTAAACAAATGTTTAATTTTAGGAGAATGTAGTCTATATTTCAGCTTTTAGTGGCTAATAAAAGTCATTGACTTACAGAATGTTAGAAGTGAAACCCCCTTGAGGCTCCCTAATTTCAGACTCCTTATTTAATAGAAGAAATTTTGTTAGTGTTTTGAAGAGTTTTCTTAATGTCGACTAGTATGCTTCTTTAAGGTATCACCAATAGTTATTTGGACTTGTTTCTGCAAACATATTATTGTCCACAACGTACAGGGATGTTGCAAAGTGATCTGAATGATTTTTGCTGTGTTTTATGAATGTGTGATTTGAGTCCGCTCATCTGTATCTATTACCTATTGAGGCTTTTCTATAGAATATTTTACATTTGAACACTCATGCAAACATGAATACGCTGTTGAAACCTTTTTAACCTCACCAAAATCATCTTGTATAAGAGATAGAGAACAATTATGATCTTTGGCAAAACAGTGTTTTTAAGTTTTTTTAACTCTCAGAAACTGTAACTGTCAGCTCTAAGTTCCTACTCCAACAAATATATGAAGGAATATTAATCAGTCCTCTCTTTTATTAAAATGTGAAGGGGTAGACAGCATGGTATACAATATACAAGAAGGAAGTGCTTTATTTCTATAGAAGTAGCTTGTTTCTAGCTCCTGCCAAGAAAACAAAAAAACAAAAAAAATCTTAAAAACTTGACCATACTCACTTTGCAAACAGGGTTCCTGCTAGGTACAAAACTACTTCAACACCCAACATTTCTTAGCCTTTTTCAGGCTGCCCTCCTGCATTTACCTATCTTTCAGATTCCTCTCCTTGTCATGCTGAGTCATGAGCCCCTTGATTCGCAGTGCTTTTCTAAGGCATTACTAATTTTTCTAAAAACATGGGGTTGCGTTGCATAGCAACAAGCTTCTGCCATCTCTTTGGCTCCCCACCTCACACACTGCCCCTTCCCAAAGCCCACACCATCACACATGTCCCTTCTACTTCATATGGATAGAGAAATCTAGGTTTAGAAAGAATAAGCGAAAGAGCCAAATGATGGAACGTGACCTGAAAGTCATGTGGTCTGACTACATTCGGGGCTCCTTTGGTTACTTTCACAATATCAACAATAACAGTTTGTTGAGCACGTTATAATTTATGTAGATATTTCATTTACATGAACACATGTAATCTTCTAAAACAAGCCTGTGAGGTAAGTAATATTGATCCACTTTATAGAATCAGATGTGAATACATAGAGAAGTGACTTACCTAAGTCTATGGTGTAACTTTGCTGTCACCTTGGTTTGGCCTTTTCTTTGAGATTTCACTATGTAAGACTGGTTTCTATTTCTAGTAGTCCAGTAGTCTTTCAGGGATTTCAGTTTATTATTAGGATTTCACAGCCTCATGATTACTTATTTCTGCAACTGAGCCCTTGGTCTCAGCTGAATATCATCTTCTAGTCTAGGACTACACATATCTCAGCTTCAGGGCAACCTAGATAGGAAAAGAATGGTATTTATATATTTATTTATTTTTAATTTTTGTAAAAACTAGAGCCAAATATTCTAAAAGTTGAAGAAAGCAATATGGAAAAATTTCACCACTGACATGAATGCCAGGATCAGCCTAATATTTTGGCATTAAACATAATTTAAAGAAAAAATGTTCTGGGCATGGTGACATGTGCCTGTAGTACCAGCTACTCAGGAGGCAGAAGTGGGAGGATCACTTAAACCTGGGAGGTTGAGGTTGCACTGAACTGTGATCATGCCACTGCACTCCAGCCTGAGTGACAGAATGAGACCCTGTCTCAAAATAATAATAATAATTTTTTTATCTTACTACAGCATTAGTAATGGATTCAGTATTAGAATTGAAAATCCAAATCTCATATTCTTTTTACTGCAAAACACTGTATCATAAAATCATGTTATTTAGGTTTTATAATGTGAGATTTTTAAAATCTAAAGAATGTTTGACATAAATTGGCATTAATATATCTATTCAGAAAATTTTCACCATAAAATAATTTAAAGAAATTTTAGACATTAGCAGTTCTCAAACTTTTTGGCATTAGGACCCATTTGTATTCTTACAAATCACTAAAGACCCCAAACAGCTTTTGTTTATCTGAGTTACATCTATTGATTTTTACCATAATATAAACTAAAACTGAAAAATTTTGAAAATGATTTATTCATTCAAAAGTAATAACAAGTCTTTTACAGATAACATAAATATTTTATAATATAAAGATATTCTATAAAATAAAAGACGAGTACTGAAAAGTAGCATTATTTGTCATTTTTTCAAATCTCTTTAATGTCTGCTCTAATAGAAAATAGCTGGATTTCTCATTGCTATTTGTTGTTTCTGTTGAAGTGTATGAGGACAATTCAGCCTCGTGGAGATACGTAGTTGGAAAAGGAAGGTGTGCCTGAGTCATGTTTTCTGATAATTGTGATATTCTTCTTTGTTACTGCACCAAAAGTTGACAAGTGGTGGTTTATTAGAGATTCTTATTACTCATTGGTTAGGTAAGAGCAGATAATAACCAATAAGTTGGGAAATGTAAGGTTGATAAAATTCTAGCAACCATATGGAACTAAGTTTTTAAATATTGTGTTACTATGTGTTAGGCATTATTCTGCATACCTCACATTTATTAGCTCATTTAATCCTCATGGTAACTCAGTGAGAAAAGTGTTATTATTAATCCCATTTCATGCAAATTAGGAAACTGAGACATAGAAATTCTTTGAAATGGTTTTGCCATTTTGATTTTCAGTTATATTGTTTTACAGGATAACAATTCAAAGTAAAATAAACCTAATATAAAGGATGCATAATAGAACTTCAGAGTTATTGGTAAGTATTCATATTGAAGAATCATATTGAAGATTCATAAGAATCACATTGAAGATTCTAATAATATGCTGGTAAATTTCAAAGGGAAATAATGTAATTCTCTTTTAGAAGGTCAAATCACTTCTTATTCTCTTAATATTCCTCTAATTATATTGTGATGAATGATTTATTTTTAACTTGTGTTCTAATACAATTTTTTCTGAATGTGACATATAAGAACTTCATTAATATGGCTTCTGAACACAATTTTTAGCTAATCATTGCACTTTTACATGCATTTTCACTTACATTATTATAAAATACCCTTAAATTAACTTTGAGAATTTGTGTCTCGTATCTTGCTAAAAAGACAGCTAAAACAACATTTTGCTTTCCAGGTTTGCAAAAGCTCAATAATATGAAGGTGATAGTTTTGAATGTTATAACACAAATTTTGAAAGGAGGGGGCAGGCAAGGCATAGCATGAGGACACATGATTCCTCTCATTGGTACAGGAAAGGGGGCAATGGACACTAAGAGAAGCAACACTGTAAAAAACAGCTTTGACTGCAGTGAATTTTAATGGTACTTTCTGGGTGCTTCCCAGAATACAATCAGCCGAGAAACCTTGGTCAAAAATGGGGAGGCTTTCCCAGGGTAATAGATGCAGTATTTGTATAATGTTTTGGAAACATATCTCTTATGATATGAGTAAAGAATAAGAAAAAAATTGGATGGAGTATCCCAGCTGAGATGTATCCGTCAGTTGGTTTTTGAGTATAAGTAATTACAACTCAGCGTACCATGAATATTCCTTTAGGTTCAGCACCTATCCTCCTTATTACAAAATGTTTCTGTTCTACATTTTTTTTTTGTAAAAATAAAGTTAATTGGCAAGTTAACTTGTGTCTCCCTCTAGAGCACTGTGAATTATTTATTTGCATTCCTCTATAGATATTTAAAGAACTGACACATTAGTCAAATAAAAGGAAAAACAGAAAGCAACTTCATGGGTTGAACTTCAGTTTGACAATTGGAAATTCCAATCTGACTACTAGGAAAAAGAAAGAGAGTGGGCAAGATAGTGTTTCATGAGACCCAAGCAATGGTATCATGTTTTGCTTTGGTTTAGTTTTGGTTTCACCACTTGCACACGATAGAGTAGAAGGGGGAGGAAGACATGGAGTTGAAGAGATGATGGACCAGAGGACAAAAGAAAAGAAGAGAGAACATGTAGTAACAATTAGTTATAACTAGCATTTTTATAAAATTTTGCAATTTGCAATATGTTTAATATATTTTATTTCATTTTATTATATACCTCACCAACCAAAAAGAAAAAGAAAAAGAAAATCCTGTGGCATTGGTGTGCTGCTGTCATTAATATCTCCCTTATAGATGAAAAAACTGAGGTTCAGGTTGAGCAACATGCTCAAGGTTACACAGCCTGCAGAGCAGAATTCAAATCCAGGCATTCTGATTTCTAATATTGTGGGTTCTCTCAATAGAAAAGGTAGGCCGGATTGTTTCCACAATACATGCTGGAGAAATTCCTATGATGTCAAGTCATTAGGCAGATGTCCAGAGATAAAGTAAGCCCTCTAACAATCTCTCCACCCACCAGATTTATAATAAATATAAAATATTCATTTTCTCACATACCACCCAGGAAATACCCTGTGAGACATTGGGCTATGGATTCAACCCTGACCATGAGGGGCAAACTTTTTGCAGAAAATAAGAGAGTTGCCAGAGAGCATGTGAGATTAAAACTGCAAGTTTTCCAGTTAGTGTCCTTTCCAGTCTATAAGCAGTGCACCCTCACTGGAGGAAAACGGTCTTCCTAGGCAGTGATCACTTCTCACTTGTAATTTTGGGATGTCTTTTCTGGGAACAAAAATATGATCTCTATTGTTGTAGAAAGAGTGCAGACCATCTGCTTTTCATATTCAGTGATGACAGGCATGAGGCAAGTATTTTACCTGCAGCAGATGAAGGATAACTGTGATAAAGATGTTCTGATCCAGAGGTAGAGTGGGGAGAATTTCATCCTGGAGGCAACAGTTTTATTTATTAGAGATCTTCAAGGTGTATTTATTTTTTCTTTTTATTTCTGGTTTTAAAAATTATTATCCCTACAATATATTTCAAACAAAAACTCTGGGTAGTTTTCTACATAAAGGAGAAAATTAAATGAAAAGAATTATATAAAATTAAGTCAGCTATAACCATGCTACTGTACATGTAATAGAGGAGGAAAGATGATCTATAATAAATATCAGGGCAAAGGGTCCATTTTAATTTGCTAATTTTCTTACCCTCATTTAAAGCTACTTATAAAGTTCACTTCAGAATATAAAATGTTAATTCCATATCTTGATCTGCCAGGACTAATTGCTTAATAATACTGCCATAATAATAAATCCTCAACTATTCAAAATAGCTCAATATCTGTGTTAGAGACAGAGCCAATAACCATTACTATCGGAATTTAGAAAAGATGCCAATAAAAGGGCAAAGTCACAGATAGATTACAAGTTCAGAGATTTATATTTTAGAGAAAATATCTAATATCTGTTAATTGAGCTTATATACTATTTTTAATGATACCTGTAGCCTACATTGATAGTATTAATCAGGTATCACTGTAGCCTACAATGATACCCAGATGCCTCTAGCCTTGAGAGTCTGGTCATACCAAATTAATGCAGTGTTTACTCAATAATTCTCTTTATTTTCAGCTGAAACTGCTTTATAACACAGAATTATAAATGTCCTTTATAAATAATCAACGGACAGTACCACAAACTCAACTGTTTTGAAGAATAAGCAAATATATTATCTTCTCAACTTTCTCTAAATCATAAAATTTATTGTCTACTTTGGATATATAGTATGTCACAATGTTTCTTACAGAGTCATTTGTCATAAACTCTCACTATTCTTTATGTTTCTCCACAGTACAGTGCCTGGAATAGTGTGGGTACTTAATAAATTTGTGATTTTTTTTCTGGAGACTACTCATTTTCTCTGCTAAGTTATCCTGAATTTCAGTTTGTTGTCACAGGGCTTGCAACTAAGACACTGATATGTCCATATGAGTTTGACATGAAATACTTTCATCTATGTGTGGCTAACTGCAGGTGCAAAGACACTCAGTTATTTGCCAGGTATTTCCTAACCATGGCTAAAAGAAAGCAATTCTGCTCAAGAATGGAAGAACGTTATCACTTTTTTGTTGGGCTGTTTTCTGGAAAAGCCACCTGGTGAACATAAATACGAAAATTTTGATAAGGTTTCTTTCTTCAAAGTCAAAGGTACAAAGAAAATGTTAAACTTTTTAAATATGGCAGTCCTGCCCATACGAGAATAACTAAATATTAATGGACCAATTCATTTAAAGCAGAGTGAGAGATCATATTTTCAAAATATTTAAAAGGTTTTAGGCTGGGTGCGGTGGCTCACGCCTGTAATCCCAGCACTTTAGGAGGCTAAGGCGGATGGATTACGAGGTCAGCAGTTCGAGACCAGCCTGGCCAACATGATGAAATCCCATCTCTACTAAAAATACAAAAATTAGCCGGGCGTGGTGGCAGGCACCTGTAGTCCTAGCTACTCGGGAGGCTGAGGCAGGAGAATCGCTTGAACCTGGGAGGTGGAGATTGCAGTGAGCTGAGACCACGCCATTGCACTCCAGCCTAGGCAAGAGAGCAAGACTCCATCTCAGAAACTAAATAAATAAAAATTTAAAAATGAAAGAATTTTAAATTCTCTTTAAGCAATCTATACCTTACATTGAGGATTCTAACTAATATTACTATGATATTTCTTAAGGATATCTTCCTTAACACATTCTGTCTATAGGGCAAAGTTAGTAGTATCAGGAATAGTTTCGTATTTAAGTCACTCCCCAGTCTGTTCATCTAAGTGCAATTTCTGCTTAGAATACAAGAGATAAAAACTAGTACATTTCTTTAAAACTTAATTTTATGTTATTCTGTGGACATATTGAAAATAGTAAGAAAAATATAAATATTATTTTGACAGTGTGGGTCCACTTGCTTTATGGAGTGTATGTATCCTTGAAACAGTCTCTGTAAATTAGATAATTTAAAAATGTACCCCTGGAGTTCACTCTTAAATTTTATTCTGTAAGTAATTTTATAAATGAGAGATTCATTAATTACATAAGTGAATATTCATGTCAATAGGTACTTGGTAGTCTGTAACTTATATATTAAATCTTAATTTTTGAAGTATGGGTCTTCAAATAAATAATTCCAAAAAAGAGAAAAGAACATTAGATAATAAGAGTCAAAGAAAAGACCATCTAGTAGGAAAGAAACTTACTTTTGGATGAAAACTATTTCCAGAAAACAATCACATAGCGTGTTATTTGTAGCTATGTTTCCAAAGAGACCAGGAAAATTGTAATCAATGTAGAAAAAGCTTTGGTGTCCTGAAGGTTCACCGACAATGCATGAGTAAGGCAATTGCAAGGACAAATAGCAGAGACTAGGAAAGATTATCCAAAGGCAGAAATTTTAAAAGTTACTTGACAAGTTTCCTCATCTGCTTGTGTAGTGAAAGGAGACATTTTCTCTGGATTTCAGGGGTAATTACAGAATTTATTTAACTCATTCCATCCCCTTTTGTCTAGACCAAAGGTAATCTCCTGAGCAGATGTCCCTGCTAGGCAGAACAGGAGATGAGTGAGTGTATCCATTCATTTGGCATTTAGATTTAATCTTTTTTATTTCAAATTAATTAGTTGCCTTGATACAATTAGTCTGAGTAGAATAAGCTATTGTTTTTGAAACCTAATTATCTAAATTTTATTTATTTATAAATTTACATAACAAGTTGAAAGCTTCTCTCCTCCCACAATTATAATGTTTCCAGAAATAATCATGTTCAACAGTTTGCTATATATGTTTACATTTTTCTTTATCTCTTTATGAACACACACACACACATACACATTCTCATTTATTCATTCAACAATTGATGTGCTGTTATGAGCCATGTATTGTTTCAGGTGATATGGATATACCAGTGAACAAACTTCCTGCCCTCATGGAACCTATACATTTTTTATTGTAAAAATGTAATAATACAATAGATATTCTGCCATAGCCAGATGATCTTTTACTTAATAATACATCATAAACACTTTTCTACACCAGCACTTATCATCCCACCATATTCTATTTTTTTTTCCATCTATGTATCTTGAAATAGTGTATGCTTACCATCTATATGTTTTCGCTTTCCATTCATGTCTCAATCCACTATAATCCGGTTTCTTCCCACACCATTCTGCTAGAGAATAGCTTATAAGGTCTGCATGCTTATTGCCAAATCCAGTTGCTGCTGTGCAATTCTCACTTTCCCTGGCATCTCTATAGTAAGTGATGTAGTTGACTCTAAAACTCTTCTCCACTGCTCTAGCTCACAGGGTAGCTGATTTACCTCAGACTCTTTTAGTGCTGCTCCTTGCTTTTCTTCTAAATGATGGTATCACCTGGGCCCCATGCATGGCCTTCTCCATTTTGTCTTTAGATGATGACATGAGTTCCCATGAATTCGCCTACCGCCTAAAAGTTAATGAGTCTCAAATCTCTATTTCATAATGAAATTACTGCATTTTTATTGTAACGTTGCTTTCCACTATTTTTCATTAAGAAATACATATCATCTTAACTTTAATGCAGGTGAAAAACATTATGGTGACCTAATTTGAGTAGCATGCCACTATTTTCTTTTAAATAAATTTTATTGTGTATATTTAATGTATACGGTATGATATAATGGGCTATCTGTAACTACTAAATTAGTTTCTATGGTGAAGCAAATTAACACATTCATCATCTCACATAGTTACCCTTTTGTGCATGTGTGTGGCAGGAGCAGCTAAAATGTCATCAATTATTTATTTTACTTTATCTTATACATCTCCAAGTGGATATCTGACAGGTGCCTCTAGCTAAATGCAAGGCAGGAATCATTGTCTTCCTATTTATTCCTATCCCTTTTTTCTGGATTTCTTAACTCAATGCAAAGATTTCTTTTCACCCGGCCACCCAGACCAGACACTTTGGATTCATCTTTAACATTTCCTTCTCCCACACTTCCCACATATAGTCTGTAACCCTATCAAATGTCTCTCTTTATATCTAATCTCCCCTTTACTGCATCCTCACTGTAACAAATCTCAGTCTTGGATGTCACCCTTTATCTCTTAGATCAGGGCACATCTTCCTGCCTAGGTCTTGTTCCACTCCAATCCATTCTTCACACTACAACCAGAGTTGATTTTTCCAAAGCAAAGCTTCGATTGTGTCATTCTCATTTCAAAAGTATTCTGTGACTTCTTGTGACCTTCACATTAAGTAAGAAAACCTTAGTACAGCTCTATCCTCTAATACAGCACCCTGTCATTGAACACCTACTTACCTCTATAGTCTCCCATCAAGATGTCTGAATCTCTACCCTTATATTCTAATATTATAAATTGTTGAGCTACAGAGACCCAAATTCTCTTTCACTTTTTGCATTCAAACATTCTACACTTACTGAAACACTTTCTTTGTCTTCCCTTCAACTCTTCACCTGGATGGCTCCTCCTGCAAAAATCATATCAGATTCACCTTCCCTTGTGAATGCTCTTTTGTCCAAGTTGTTTCAGCTGCTCCCACTACCTGCTTTCATTCCACACTCACCCAAATACTCCTGAATGAACTAAAACTCAAAAGAAACATGGCCCCTTCTGAGAGGTTTCCTGACTCTACTATGAGCACCCATAAAATACTGTGGTTCTCTACTGTAACACTTAGTCCTATCATAATAATGCCCTAATGGCTTGTCTGTTTCTCCAATTACACTGAGTTCCTTGAGAGCAGAGACCATCTTATTCACCTCTTATAATCCCCAAAGCTAGCACAGTGTAGAAGGAGTGTTAAACAAGCAATTAATTCACTCATTCATGAGATTAAACAACTAGGCATAGATTTGTTGCCACAGCCTGCCCCTCTTTCACCCCTTTCCAGATGATATAATTAACTGAAAGATAAAATTAAGGCACATAAATAGGATATATTTATAGACAAGAGAGTCTTTTGGAAGGCAGTCATAAGCAAACACCTTTCAGAATACGGAAAATTAGTTATATTCTTCCTACATAAATATCTGAGTGATATTTGATTTGTAAAGTATAGTCTCTTGCACTTATTTCCTTCCCTTCAAAATACGAATTTCTACTCCACTATTGGCCTATTTTTTACTCGCTAACCATTCTGGACTTTAAAGTCTGCATAAAACTATTAGTATTCATATTTTATCCCACTTACAAGAGTATATTAAATATGTACTTAGGTTAAAACAATAGCATTACCTTAGACAATATTTTTAGTCAAAGGAGAATTCATAGACTATAGTATCCAGCACCTAGTAATACAAATTAATATAAAAAATTATAAACCTTCACATATTCTAATGCCAAGCTGAAATGTCTACTTAGCATTTTTCTTTTAAGTTGGCAGTAAAGTTAGAATGATGGCGATTGCTTTTAACAGATTTGGCAACAACTCTAGGTTTACTATTATTCATATGGAATTTTCTTCACAAGGTAGAGAGACTGGAAAAAATCTACTAAATTTCAAAATTTTTTATTTTTTAGCAAAGGTAATGCAAGCATTTGAAATATATTATATAAAAATTCTATTTTTAAACTAATTTCATCTTATACAAATAAATGTTAAATATATCATTGATATATGTGGAATCTTCCCTATGAAATATCTGTAAATTATATTATAAACTTGGTATTGTGAAGCTGTTCTAATGTTAAATGGAGACCCTTTATTAGCACATTGAGCAATAGTCTTTGACTCATGGATTCTTATAGTTAGAAAGAAAATTAGAGGTGTAGTACTCTGTTCTCATGCTGCTATAAGGATATACCTGAGGCTGGGTAATTTATAAAGAAAAGATGTTTAATTGACTCACAGTTTCACAAGGCTGGGGAGGCCTGAGGAAACTTACAAACATGGCAGAAGGGAAAGCAAACACATCCTTCTTCATATGGCAGTAGGAGAGCGAAATGAGAGCCAAGCGAAGGGGGAAGCTCCTTATGAAACCATAGAATCTCCTGAGAAGTTATGCACTATCACAAGAATAGCATGAGGAAAACTGCCCCCATGATTCAATTACCTCTCACCAAGTCCCTCTCACAACATGTGGGGATTATGGGAACTACAGGTCAAATGAGATTTGGGGGCACAGCCAAACCATATCAGAGGTCATCTAGTACTTCATTTCTAATTCAGGAATCTCTTTTACAGAATCCTTAGCAAATGCTTATCTAGCCTGTTTACTATTTTTTTGTTTATTTTCTTTTTTAGAATGTTATTTTTCACATTGAGTTGAAATCAGCCTCTTTATAATATTGACCATTAGTCCTAATTCTATACTTTGTAATAAAACAGAGAGGAGTTGAACTGTCCACCACTCTCCAGGTTATAAAAACAAATCTAGAAATCACTCCTAATTCTTTTCTTTTCCACTCCTTCTATCCTTCTCTCACTGATTTAATCCTATCATTTCTAAATCCAAATATACATTTCATCCATCCACCTCTTTCCATTTTTACTGCCACTAGATGGTAGTCCAAGCCACCATCATCTTTGATCTAGACAAATCTAAACAATCTCTAAACAATCTCTTCTAAACAATTAGAAGAATTGTTTAGAAAAATTCTTCTCTAAACCATCTGTGTTTCAACTCTCATCTTTCTAAAATCTACTTTCTATACCAGTGGTCTCCAAATTGGAGTACATACACAAAGGGTAATGCAAGATGATTCATTAGGATGCAAAAAGAAATATAAGAAATTCTACTTACATTTATTTTTATCTCATCCCTTTTAATTTCTATTCTAAGTTTTATAATGTTCCTAAAATAATACAATATGCATGAGTGTAATTTATAAATAAGTAAATGTACATATATTGGGGTACATGCTTAAATATTGAATACTATTTTTTATATGTGTTCTAATTAACATAATGGGATTATTACTCATCAGAATTTACACACTGCCTTTATATAATGTTAAGATTAATTACAATTATAGCTCTCATTTTTCTCTTTTGCTTTTTATTAAATTTGTAGTCGGATATACTTCTCAGATCCATTGATATAGTCTTATACAATTAACATGGAAAAAGTTGATTTTTAAATAAAATATCTTTTATTTATCCCAGTTAGATTTTCTTACAACTTGTTTTAAATTTTGAGACAATCTTATAGAAAAATTGCAAGTACAGCACAAATAGCATTTTTCCTGAATTGAGAGTTAAGAGCCAACATGATGTCCTATCACCCTCAATACTTCAGTATTTCCTACAGACAAGAGTATTCTCCTATGTTAGCCACAAAACCATCAAAATCAGAAAACATTGTTATTCCATTTTAATCCCAAGACCCCATTTAAGTTTTGCCAGTTCTCTAAATATGTTCTTTATTGAAACTATTCCAATTCAAAACCACATATTGCATTTAATTGTCATGTCTCTTTAGTCTTTCTTTTAATTCTTTACAGTTTTTATTTTAGGTTCTAGGGGTTCATGTGCAGTTTTGTTACATGGGTAAATTGCATGTCACAGAGGTTTGGTGTACAGATTATTTCGTCACCCAGGTAGTGAGCATAGTACCCGATGGGTAGTTTTCCAATCCTCACCTGTCTCCTACCCTCCATCGTCAAGTGGGTCCTGGTGTCTTTTGCTCCCTTCTTTGTGTTCATGTGCAATCAAAGTTTAGCACTCACTTACAAGTGAGAACATGTGGTATTTGGTTTTCTGTTCCTGTATTAATTCCCTTAGGATAATGGCCTCCAGCTACATCCATGCTACTGCAAAGGACATGATTTTGTTCTTTGTTATGGCTGCATAGTATTCTGTGGGTCATATGTGTCATATTTTCTTTATCCAATCTCCTATTTATGGGGATTTAGGTTGATTCCAGGTCTTGCTATTTTGAGTAATGTTGTGAGGACTTCTTTTCTGAGTTGTTTTTCTTTCTTTTCTTTTTTTCTGTTAAATGAAACACTCCTACCTGCTCCACAGAGTTGTGCATATCAGAGAAGAGCATATCAGTAAAAAAAAATTCATATTATATTAACTTTCATTAAAGTGTAAGATTATCATTCTTATCTCCAACTAAACTGCTAACATACAGTTGATTTTTCATTATTTTATTTAAAAAAAGAATGATGGGCAGCCCTTTCAAATGCTAAATCATTCCTAAGTTATTTACCTAATGCTGATCTTTTTTTAAAAAGACAATGAAGCTAACTTGGCAGGAGAATTCTTTTTTGACTTTGTCTCATTTGTTATTTTTGAAATGCTCACAAATCATGTACTTTAAAAAAATCATTCTCAAATTTTTCTGGGATCAACGTAAGTCTCACTATCCAGTTTACAAATCCTTCCTTTCTTTAATTGGAAAGTTAGAACAGATTTGCTTCTCAAGACTTCTGGCATCTTTCCTCTGCTCCTTGATTTTTCAAAAAGTACTGATATTAACTCTCAATAAGAGCAGAAAGAACATCGGACTTTGCCACTGCTGATCAAGAATCAGTTTCACAACCTGATGGGGCAGGTTGAGGGTGCTGGGGAGAAAACCACAACTTCTCTACATCTCTATTTTCCCATCTATAAAATGAACTTAAGTTGGGGAGAAAACCACAATTTCTCTACATCTCTATTTTCCTATCTATAAAATGAACTTAAGTTGGGGAGAAAACCACAATTTCTCTACATCTCTATTTTCCTATCTATAAAATGAACTTAAGTAATCTGACTTCTCACTGTTGTAATGAAACTTAAATGCAATAATGCATATGAATACAAATCTATAAATTAGAAAGGGTTATGCCAGTGTTAGTGACACCCAATTCAGCACTCTGGGATAATTGTTAAAGCTATCACTGATTAAATGTACCCTCCTTACTAGACTCTGCTCCCTTCCAATGCTTGCAGCAACCCAATATGTATTATTATCCCTATTTTACAGATGAGGAAACTGAGGATCAGAGGGATTAAGTACTTCCCAAAACCAGAAAGATAATAAGCAGTGGAGCAAATTCAAACCCAGGTCTGTTTGATTCCAAAACCTACACCCTTAACTCACACCCCAAATTATGTGAAACTTCCTCCTATTCCACCATAGAGGCTGGAACTCATTGAAACAGGAGCTGCCCTGAAAACCTCTTCCCTGTTATAAGCTGCTGTCACACTTCTATGTTGCTGGTTCTACATTTTCCAATTTAAAAACCATTCTACTTTCTACAGAAGACAGAAACCTCGTAGTTGATTAATAGCTCTGAACTCCTATTTATCTGCGAATGCTACACCATTTTCTGAAAGCGGCAAACCTCTTCTTGCCTTCTCTTTTATTTTCTGCACATTTCCTGTATTTTATGTTTTTCATAAGCCTCTTTTCCTGTTGCCTTTGTCAATAGGTGAGACAATGACCAATTTAATTAGAAATGCTTAATTGGTTTACTATTTGATGAATTGAATAGCCATTCCAGTCAAATCTATTTTCTGCATAACATAATTGTTTTGTTAATAACTCATTCTCATAAATGATTCCCCAAAATTTTACCCATATAGATGTCTCCCTTTTTAATTTCCTCCAAGTTTCCATTAATGGGTATTTACTAATTTGTCATGTACTTGTGTGAAAAATTAGTTTTTTCTAATTTTAGAAAACATCCACTGGTGTCTAAAATTAGTTTTTTCACAAGTGATTGTTTTGGATCCTGGACTAGACCAAAACTTATCAAGAACAGGCCAGGCACAGTGGCAGTACTTTGGGAGGCCAGGGCAGGTGGATCACCTGAGGTCAGAAGTTCGAAACCAGCCTGGCCAACATAGTGAAACAGTATCTCTACTAAAAATACAAAAATTAGCCAGGTATGGTGCTGTACACCTTAATCCCAGCTACTCTAGTGGCTGAGGCAGGAGAATCATTTGAACCTGGGAGGCGGAGGTTGCAGTGAGCCAAGATCGTGCCACTGCACTCCAGCCTGGGCGATAGAGTGAGACTCTGTCTGAAAAAACAAAACAAAAAAAGATCAAGAACAGTAACAATGCCTTCTAAACTTGGTACTTATGATGTTTATGAAATGACTATTTCTTTGGGAGTTTCTTACATTTTAAATTACCACGACCATGACTATTGCACAACTGACAGCTAAATGATCAGCAGAGTAAATGGGGTCCACGTGAATGCTGCTTTGCACTAGTGATCAGAGTTCACTTCAGCGCCCACAGAAACATCAGTGTGTGTTGCAATTAACACTTCAAAAAGCTCATAGTTTCATCGTGCTATCATTAAAACCTTAAAAATAAATCGAACTATTCATCCAAGGCATGTATAACATATTGGCCTTTCAGGTTAAATCTCTGTGAAAAAAATCGCTTTTGACCTCAATTTTTTTTTTAATTTGATTCCAAGAATATCTACATATTTACCCTGACAATTTTCTGCAACCTTAATTTTATTTTCATTTTTATATATTCTATTTTAAAAGTGTTTTTGTACTTATAACTATAGAATCAGTCAATTTCAAAATGTCAGAAACTAACTGGTATGTCTTGGCCCAAGTGAAAATTCATACACTTGTGTAATAATAACCCCTTCTTGGAAAACCCCCTTTGCAAAATATCACTGGAAAGGGAAAAATGCAAGAAATTAACATTCACTTAATTTTTAACATATTAGAAGGTGTTATGCTTTCTTAGACTATAAGTGACTATAATTTTTTAAAAAGAGACACTGTGAGAAACATGCATAAGGACTTATTACCTGTTATTTTTTGAAAAATATAATTTGTAGCACTAGCTAAAACATTTATTCTAAAATGATTTTTAAACAATAATGTATTGTTGAGAATACGTTATTGTATTCTCAATTCTCAATTCTGAAGTGAGAAAGAAACCTCTTTCTCATTTCAGAGATCTAACAGATTAGCTATTAAGAATGAACTATTGTTTGACAATCAAACAGGAGATTTTTCTATAATTTTTCCATGTATTTTTAGTAATTCATAGTTAGCTTGAAATAAATGATTTCAGGAAACTAGGAGCTAATGATTTAGAGGGCTCCTAGGTTAAAAGCAATAATAATAATAATACTCTGATTCTATATATCTTTTCTCCTATCTTGTCAGTTTTCAGTCATATAATTAAGAGATTAAAGTTTATTCAAATTAATTCCATTATAAGAACTTTAAAAGACTTTGAGGCTGGGCACCGTGGCTTTGCGCCTGTAATCCCAGCACTTTGGGAGGCCAAGGCAGGTAGATCACTTGAGGTCAGGAGTTTGAGACCAGACTGGCCAACATGGTGAAACCCCGTCTCTACTAAAAACACAAAAAAGTTACCTGGGTGTGGTGGTGCATGCCTGTAATCCCAGCTACTGGGGAGACTGAGGCAGAAGAATCGCTTGAACCTGGGAGGTGAAGGTTGCAGTGAGCCGAGATCACGCCACTGCACTCCACCCTAGGCGACAACCAAGATTCCGTCTCAAAAAGACTTTGAGATAAGTGGCAAAAACTTAGTTTCAAAAGTACTGGTTTAGATTGAAATGTATTTCAAATGTTAAATAGGAAGATAATTAGAGTAAGACTTGTGAGTAAAGAGTAGAAAGGCTGAATTGGTCATTTATCATTGGGGTCAATTATAATTTCACAATGATCCCCATAGAAACATTATTTAATTTAGGGATCACTGTTTTATGTACAATATCTCTTTTATCCTGCCCTGATAAAATTTTTCTCTTTTCTTAAGGTATCAGATACACACCGGACTTCAACATTCTATCATAAGACCTACCCAACCCAACTGTTTACCTCTGGACAATGCCACCCTACCTCAGAAACTGAAGGAGGTTGGATATTCAACGCATATGGTCGGAAAATGGCACTTGGGTTTTTACAGAAAAGAATGCATGCCCACCAAAAGAGGATTTGATACCTTTTTTGGTTCCCTTTTGGGAAGTGGGGATTACTATACACACTACAAATGTGACAGTCCTGGGATGTGTGGCTATGACTTGTATGAAAACGACAATGCTGCCTGGGACTATGACAATGGCATATACTCCACACAGATGTACACTCAGAGAGTACAGCAAATCTTAGCTTCCCATAACCCCACAAAGCCTATATTTTTATATATTGCCTATCAAGCTGTTCATTCACCACTGCAAGCTCCTGGCAGGTATTTTGAACACTACCGATCCATTATCAACATAAACAGGAGGAGATATGCTGCCATGCTTTCCTGCTTAGATGAAGCAATCAACAATGTGACATTGGCTCTAAAGACTTATGGTTTCTATAACAACAGCATCATCATTTACTCTTCAGATAATGGTGGCCAGCCTACAGCAGGAGGGAGTAACTGGCCTCTCAGAGGTAGCAAAGGAACATATTGGGAAGGAGGGATCCGGGCTGTAGGCTTTGTGCATAGCCCACTTCTGAAAAACAAGGGAACAGTGTGTAAGGAACTTGTACACATCACTGACTGGTACCCCACTCTGATTTCACTGGCTGAAGGACAGATTGATGAGGATATTCAACTAGATGGCTATGATATCTGGGAGACCATAAGTGAGGGTCTTCGCTCACCCCGAGTAGATATTTTGCATAACATTGACCCCATATATACCAAGGCAAAAAATGGCTCCTGGGCAGCAGGCTATGGGATCTGGAACACTGCAATCCAGTCAGCCATCAGAGTGCAGCACTGGAAATTGCTCACAGGAAATCCTGGCTACAGCGACTGGGTGCCCCCTCAGTCTTTCAGCAACCTGGGACCGAACCGGTGGCACAATGAACGGATTACCTTGTCAACTGGCAAAAGTGTATGGCTTTTCAACATCACAGCCGACCCGTATGAGAGGGTGGACCTATCTAGCAGGTATCCAGGAATCGTGAAGAAGCTCCTACGGAGGCTCTCACAGTTCAACAAAACTGCAGTGCCGGTCAGGTATCCCCCCAAAGACCCCAGAAGTAACCCTCGGCTCAATGGAGGGGTCTGGGGACCATGGTATAAAGAAGAAACCAAGAAAAAGAAGCCAAACAAAAATCGGGCTGAGAAAAAGCAAAAGAAAAGCAAAATAAAGAAGAAGAAACAACAGAAAACAGTCTCAGGTTCAACTTGCCATTCAGGTGTTACTTGTGGATAAGCGCAAATATTTCCTGTTTGGTTAAACTTTAATCAGTTCTTATCTTTCATCTGTTTCCTAGGTAAACCAGCAAATTTGGCTCGATAATATCGCTGCCCTAAGCGTCGGGCTTGTTTTCATGCTGTGCCACTCCAGAGACTTCTGTCACCTGGCCGCCACACGGAAAACTGTTCTGCTCAGTGCCAAAGGTGCTACTCTTGCAAACCACGCTTAGAGTGGAGACGTTTGTTTCTCTTGCTCCTTTAGAAAACGTGGTGAGTCCTGAGTTCGACGGCTGTGCTTCAGTCAATTGACCAAACACTACTTTAAATTATAGGAGGAGTACAATAACCTACCATCCGCAAGCATGCTAATTTGATGGAAGTTACAGGGTAGCATGATTAAAACTACCTTTGATAAATTATAGTCAAAGATTGTGTCACCTCAAAGGCCTTGAAGAATATATTTTCTTTGTGAATTTTTGTATCTCTGTCATATGACACTTGGGTTTCTAAATTAATTCTATTTCATATATATATATGTGTGTGTGTGTGTGTGTGTGTTTCTTTTCCTGTGAAAAGCTGTTTTTCTCACATGTGAACAGCTTGCACCTCATTTTATCATGCATGAGGGAATGGCAAATAAGAATGTTTGAGCACACTGCCCACAATGAATGTAACTATTTTCTAAACACTTTAATAGAAGAACATTTCAGTATAAAAAAACCTAATTTATTTTTACAGAAAAATACTATTTTGTTGTCATAAAAAGTTATGCAAATGACTTTAATTATTTTATTTTTATTTCCTGCATACCATTAGAAGAGTTTTATTTCATTTCTTCAAATTACCAAGCACTGTAATACTATAAATTACTGTAATACTGTGCGAATTCATAGACTATAAAAACATCATTCAGAAAACATTATAATCATCATTGTTCAACTATGATTTTGAATGTAATAAGATGAATATATTCCTTACAAATTACTTGGAAATTCAATGTTTGTGCAGAGTTGAGACAACTTTATTGTTTCTATCATAAACTATTTATGTATCTTAATTATTAAAATGATTTATTTTATGGCACTAGAAAATTTACTGTGGCTTTTCTGATCTAACTTCTAGATAAAATTGTATCACTCATCCTAAAAAATAAAAATCTTTACTAATAGGCAGTTGAAGGAATGGTTTGCTAACAACCACAGTAATATGATTTTACAGATACATGCTTCCACTTGGCTATGACATGGAGAAAGATGTTCCCATATTAATAAATAACATTTATATTAGGTTGGTGCAAAAGTAGTTGTGGTTTTTGCCATTAAAAGTAATAACCTTACTCTTATACAAAGTGGACACTGTGGGGAGATACAGAGAAATGGAATATATGGATCCTGCCTGGAGTAAGTTACCTTGTTTGGAAGCCACACATGCAAACGTCATGAGGATAATTAAAGGAGTATTATCAGTAATGAAGTTTATCATGGGTCATCAATGAGCATAGATTGGTGTGGTTCCTGTAGACCCTGATGTGTTCTTTGAAGTGCCCTCTCCTAATACAGAGGCCTCGAAGCCTCATGGTATACACTTGAAAAGTCACAGAGAGCTAGAATTGTGATCTTTGAAGTTATAACTGTGATAAGAAAATGTGTGTGGTGGTATGACAGCATACCATTAAACACATTTATATCACAGCTCAAAGGACTGATATAATACATTTATATCACAGCTCACAGTTTCTGAAAATGTATAAAAGAATCTGTAATCTAGTACTGAAATTACTAAATTGGATAACATGATTTAAAGGATTTTAATTTTAATGTTTTATTTCTAGAATATATGGATCCAGTTTATTTTATAGTGTAAAGTTGTATTTCCTAAAGTTTGTGTTTTGTCAACAGTATCTTTTAAATGAGTCTTAAAAATAAAGGCATATTGTTCATGTTTTCCTTTCCCAGTGGCACATAAATAACATGTCTTAAAATAGATGATATCTTATACACTTTTAAAAAATAGACATCTTTATACTAAAAAAGAATTCTGAAGAAAGTAAGTTTGGGAGATGTTGGGTTAAGAAAGTCAAAGGAGTCACTTCAATGCAGATTTTTCTTAGAATTTTTAAAATCTTAGCTTGCATTGTAACCCTGACAGAAGGAAAATGTTATACAGTATTTCATAATTTCACCACAAAACTGTTCTCTGTGGCATAATGCACAGGACTAGCATTCTGAGGAACTATACTGTTATTGGAAACATAGTGTAAAAATAGAATCTTCTAGAAGTTCCTAGAAAGATAAAAAAAGAAGCAAAGAGGCAAATTAGGATTATGAAATACCAGTAGGTATCACCTATTATAGTGTAATTCTAAGTTCTCTATAAATGATTATAATCTTCTCAGTGAAAATAATTTAGCCCACAGTGTTCTACTGGAAATGACTTCATGGATGTTGATTACTGTTTTAGAGAGTACCTGCCACCTGCCCAGGGCTCTAGGCAGGATGTGGTTTACAAGAAGTCTCAGTGTCTTGCCCTCAAGAAATCAAAATCCTTTCTAATAGTCATATATAAGTCATGAACAAAAATGTTTCTAAAAATGCTGTCAGCAAATCACTAGGAATTTCAAGATGGACAGGAAGAAAAACACTGTGTCCTTGAGTTTTGTGCCCTAATCACTGATGCCATGTTAATATGGGGAATTCATTCTCAGGTGTTAGTTTCCTAAACTGTGATCTTCAAGATGCGTTTCTAGGCTGCCTGTGGTTCTTTCAAGTGTAAACTGCACCTCTTTTAAACCTCTGATCTTTCTTAGAGTTTCAAAAGAAACTCTCATTAGCTTTGTCAGAAAATAATTTTTGACTATGGCTATGTTTCTGGGTTGAGAATGGATATAAAAACATTTTCTTCCAATGAAAACATCAACAACAAAAACATTTGTAGTACCTTTCAGCCAGTGAAAACATCTACCCCAGGTCTGTCAACTGTCAAGTATAACTAAAGAACTTGTTTCATTTGTTTGTACATGCTCTTTATTTATTTTTCTAAAAATTGAATGGATATTTTTGTTTTCTTGACCAGGCCCCTTTAAAAATTTTTAAGCACAGAGGAATACTGTCATTGATAGTTGAATAATTATACTTTTTTGTACTTTCAACATTCCTCTGTGAGAATATACCATATTAGTGTGCACGTCTCCACATTATTTCTTTGTATTACTGAACAGTATTTTATTATATAGATATGCCATTTTTTATCCTTTCACATGTTAATGGACACTTGGGTTGTTTCCAGGTTAAGGCTAATATAACTAAAAATGCTATCTATTTTCATGTGCAGGTGTTTCTTGATTTTCTGAGGCACATGAATTTCACATCAGGATCAGCTTCCTAAGCATTTTATTCATACCATTTTTGAACATACAAATTGTGAATTTGTCAGTGGCAGAATGTGTGATGTTGGTAGGAAAAAGTTTCCTTGCCAAAAGCAGCACAATTCGTCTATGGTAAACTAATAGCTACTTTATTTCCTCATGCAATGACTTCATAGAATCCATTTACTCATTCAACAAATACATGCTCAATGTCACTCTCTCAGGCAATGTTCTAGGATCTTGGGATATATAAGTGTATGAAATGAATAAAAATTCTTACCCTTGGGCAGGTTATCTTCCAGCTGCGTGAAGCAGACAATAAATAATAAACACAACTAATTATAACATTATATACTATATAAAGTAGTGTGAAAAAAGAGTAGATCAGGATAAGGGGAGGATTCACTCTACACCAAGTTTATCCATCCATTCATTCAGCATTTGTCAAGTGCCCCATGTAATGGTGTGCCTGGGATGTGATGGCAAGTGACATCAGGCAGAGTCCTTGCCTTTGGGTGTGCCCCTGCCTTCGGGTAGTGTACATTCTCCTAGAAGATGCAGCCATGAACCCAGTAACCAAACACCTCATCACTGCCATCCTCCCACCATGGCTACCCCACTTTCCAGCTTGATCTTTCTCATTAGCATTTAATATGCTTCACATTTTACTCACAAGTTTTCCTTATTGTCTGTTTCATTCCCCTAGAATGTAAGCTTCTTAAGAAAAGTGATTTCTATAAGTTCTGTTTACATGTGCATGGCCAGTATACAAAATGATGCCCTACTCATACTTAGCACTCAATGTTTTTGAGTGAATAATTAAGATAATCACATATATCCATATGTTCAGCCACATTTGCCTAAGTTTCCACTTTCTATTTCTGGTACAGGGATTTCATTGTTGAAAAATAGAACTAATCATCCTTAATACCTTTAGCAGCAATGATATGAAATGCAGAAATTTCTAACACTATAAAAAACTAACTCTAATATTGTATAGTTATAGGAACATGGTATTACAGCAAGAGCAAAGCAAAAATTACACAAAATTGAGAGCAAATTTTATCTATCATCTTTATTACATAACAGGATAGAACATGATTATTCTAGCGCTACTTGGAATATTACAGAATACATTATCTTAAATGAGTTCCCAGAAAGAAGAGATGAGGGCTTAAATTGTCAATACTTTTTTGTACCAAATCATGAAAGGAAAAAAATATAATTAGCAAATAAACCTCTATATTTTCATAGAATTATAAAGCCAAATGGAATATACCTCACATCCTTGGGTATTTTATTACAAACCTCTCCAATATGGCAAAGCAGAAATTCTGCTTTTTTAAAGATATATTTTTCTTAAATATTTTACTAGTCATAGCATCTCTATGAATTTGGTTGATTCACTGGTTAAACATGGTATTACTTAAAGCACAGAACCTGAATGTTGCCTTTGGTGATTAGGTAGATCTGAACGTATTTACCTAACTTTCAATTTCATATCTGTGATCTGAAATTTCCTTATATTCAAATTTACTGCAATCCTATAACATTTTTTGCCAGCTGGTTTATGCAATTTCAGGTAAAATCAATCCCAATAACTGAAAAACAAACAACAGAATAGCAAAGGCATATTAGAAATGTCTACCCATCCACTCTTTGTAGAAATTCTTCAGCCGATAATTGTGAATAGAGAGCATCTTATTGAACAAACAAAAGTAAAATTTATCTTTCAGTATAAAAATCCAAAAATAAGTTTTAATACCACTTCCATCATATTAATCTTTCTAGAAACAATGCTTTAAGAATTAAAGTCCTTGAATTCCAGGGTTGAACATGGAGAATGAACAGGGAATACCTTCAGCTGACCTTCTAAATCCTAAACAACTGTGAGAAAAAAAACTTTTTATAACCAAGGTTTTTAAAAAGGTCTTGATTTAATTTAGTATCTGAAATCATATTTTTTATGTCATCATCACCAGAATTTCCAGAAGCTTCCTTTGGGCAAACAGCATTAAGTCCTCAGTCAGAGAGTTATTCTGTCTCTAAGGCAGATCTCACTAAAACTTCTCTATTTTTAGCTATTCCTGATTAAATAATCCCCTCTAGCACCTATCAGGTGAAGAATTACAAGCATAAAAAGTCCTGCAATTATTTCTACTATACAGTCAGACATAGTAGCAACAAAACAATACAGTGTTTTATTAAACTTTTTTTTTCTTTTCTTCAAGTTTTGCTTAAGATCCTCACAGTTAACGTAGTGTTTCAGAGATTAAGGTAACGGCTTCTGAGGAATCCTGCTCTCTCCCAGCTGGGAGCCATGGCGGCTGCAGTGGCAGTGGAGACTAGGTGAGGCGGGTGGGTGGAGAGGTTTTTCCCCTTAGCTTTTTATTTGGCCCCTTGCCTCTGCACTTCTCAGCATCCCGGCTGTGCTAGGGCTATTTCTTTCTGAACTCACATGCAACCATAACTCCGCATTCTACTTTCTTGGCACCCTTCTCCATACTGAAGTCTCACATCCGTTTCTGCCACAGAACTAGGCACATTATAGCTATGTCCAACAACAACAGAGGTATCAACAAGTGAATTCCTCCCTTCCAAAGTTCTCCCAGCATAAAGGGATGAATGTGTAGAGCTATCTCAGCCTTCTGGTGATGAGAAGACCTGAGCCCCACCCCTAAATCTTCAAGGAGCTGAGATCAGAGTGGGAGTGAGCAATCGGGAAGCCAACAAATTGTTCCCACCTGAGTAAGTGAGCCACCTCTCCCTTCAGGTCCAAGCAGTTTAGCAGCTGCAATGTCCAAAGCCGTTTCAGCTTTGGGAACTAATTAATGCTTTCTCTTTCTGCCCAGAAGAGAGAGCAGTGAATAAGGTAACTTCTATTTGGGACCCATCCAAAGCCTACCTTGGATATTTCTTCTCTTCTTACATAGAGGAGCGAACAACATAGATTTCTAACATTCTCTACCCACCCACCAAAAGCCCAACGTTGGGAATTCCTGGACCCTTTCTTCTCTTGCTAGGAGAGGGCAAAAACTAAAAGCCTTCTCTAAAACCTAAAACCATTTGGGCTGCTTGTTCCAACCTACCCCCAGCCTTCGACCAACAATTGTCTTCCAATCCTTTCAAACTGTCTGCTATTGGCTCTTGCTGTCTTCTTTCAAATCCTGTTAGTTAGCCTGGGGGTCATCCTCTATCTCTTTCAGAAAACCACGTTTCAAACAGGATCCCATTCTTGTCAGTAAACTTAGTAAGTTTTTATTATCTGCATTTATTCCTTGTTATCCTGAATGCAACCATGAGGTTTCTGGAACTCAGAGTCATCATTGTTCATTACAGCAAGGGCAGCAGTGTCGCATAGGTGATGCAAGGAGAGCCACATGTTTAGCACTACATGTACAGGGGTTGCATCATAGGAGTGGAAGCCTAAAATTATGAATCTGGAAATATATATATATATACACACACACATATATATCTATGTGTGTGTATATATATATAAATAAAATGCCCTCCCTCTCCTCCCTTCCTGAGAGAGAAACATTTGCTCCCTGGTCTTTTACAGTCCTTTGGACTGTAAATAAATGTTCTGAAGAAAAGAGAGGGGAAAGTACCCCAAAATGCAAGCAGTTGGCTCTGACAGAAATCAGTTTTATTACTCTTTAAGAGCAGATAATTCCCTGTTTAACACACTTCAACGTCCGAGCTTGTCCTTTGACCCAGGTGCCAGTAACATTTGTCAGAAAGTCCTAACTATGCAGAAACATGAGAATATTCACTTTCTGACATAGATCAGTGGTTGCAGATGGAAGTTGAAGCAAGGACTGACAGAAAACAGGTATGAGGGAAACGTCAGGGTGAAGGAGGTACCTTAACACTGAATCGTAGGGATGGTTGTAGAACTGCGTGATATACTAAAAAAAATCACTGAACTGTATAGTTACAATGGGTAACTGGATGACATATAAATTTTTCCTCAAAAAAGCTGCTAAATGCAAGCCAGTAGCTAGAATAATTATTCACAATAAATATAACAACAAAAAGTTTCCAGAGTATTTAATGAACTCCTATAAATCAATAAGAGAAAATAATGGAAAGGGTCCTCACAAAAGATGACACACAAATGCACAGTCAATCTATATAACTAGAGTTTATGTACTTCCCTGTGTTTGTTATACTTCTCACCACTACCGGAGTCTACGATATATACATATATATTTATATGATATATATATCATAGCAATTCCACTCCCAGATATTTGCCCAAATCCAGGAATAAAACTAATACATGCCTAGCAGAGTGTCTTGCACACTGTAATATTCAATTAACATGAAACACAGAACAAAAAGGCCTAATTTACCCACCCTATTTTTTTTTTAATCATATTAACCAGCATGCAGAAATTTCTGGGACCTAAATATCCAGCCCTAATACATATTATAGATGACTACCACCAGGGGTCATGCTAGCAGGTTTGTTTCAATAGGTTGAAGCTGAATGTAATTAATTTTATAATTTTTAATAGTTCAAATCCAGTTTTTTAAAATTAAATTATGAAACAAAGGTTATGTGAATAATCATATTGAATGGTAAGTGCAATAAAATATGCATATGCATTGAATTCACAATTGAGTCATGTCCAATATTACAGTCTAACCTCAATTCCTATCAAATAATTTAAGTTAAAAAATAGTGGGTCCCATATTTATGGCTTTCTGATTATAGAGTCTTCTACTGCGGTAACATGATTCCCCTTGAATTCTTCTGTATTGTTCTTATCTTTGCAGTGACTATCCTTGTATTTCTCTGCATTGCTCCACTCCACCCCACCACTATTTCCTCTGCCTATTCATCTCTCCCTCCTTCTCTAGCTCTTTTCTCTTTGTCATCTTTATTTTCCTTTCTCCCTCTTTGTAATTATAATCTCTTTAATATTTTTAAAAACTAACCAAACTCATATGTTGCAATTTAATATATTAGAGTCTGTGTACCTATCTTTAAAAAAATCTTTGGGCAAACTTTTATACTAGGATGCATATTTCCACATAGCCACTTGTATTCCAGCCTTATCTAAGAGTGAAAATGACTGTTGACCAGAAATTAATACTTTTACTGATAGTCAAAAATAGTGATCATATTTCAACAATAGATAACTTTATTTACTATTGCCAGAAAGACTCATAATTATCTTTGTGTGTATATGTTTAATTATAATCACACTTGATTGAATTACAGTTTCCAAGAATTAATTATGGCTGTTAGTGGCTATTAAATAAGAAAATGTGTTTGCAGCTCAAACATTTGTCTTGTTATGTTTCCTAGTGGAAAAAGGCAAATACTGACAGGATGTCAGTTTAAGTGAATTCATGTTACTACCCTGCACAATAAAATAATATACAAGGCTGTGCTTTGTGAATTGTGAGTTACATTAGTGAATATCATTTTCTGATTGCCTGCATTTTTCCTATTTTATATACATGATTATTTTTGTAAGTCAAATTAATATAAAATTTAATTTGAATACTTGTGAATAAAGAGATGTAGCACTGTTTTCTATTAAACTACACCAATCCTCTCAAGCAAAAAGTAGTTTATTAAATCATATTCCATTAATTTTAAGGTGTTGATGCATTTGTCATATTACCTAATTAACACTGTGTTATGGGAGAATTTTTGTAGCATATATTTTGAATTACTTTGGATTGTCTTAAGATAACTGAATTTGAAGAAACAATAGCTATTTTGTTATCTAACTTCACTTGTAAATTTCACCTACTCATTCTTACTAAAAACAAAGTAAAAATTTTAATAAACTTCAGGTTATTAATATACTGTATTTCTCCTTTTCCCTCTAACCACCTTTTGACCATTATTTCTACTATAAATTATTTCATTTTCTTTACAATTCATAAATAAATCTTGCTTTTCATCAAGATTTATTTGTTTGAACAATTCATTATGAAACAGTGAACACTGTGAAAAATGTTCTAATTTCCTTATAACTTGTCATTAATGCTAATTTACTCTATAATTTATTTAACCTTTAAAGCATCTTTCTTTGATATTTATCTTTAAAATCCCTTTGTAAGCAGCTGTTTACTGAGTTGAAGCATTTTATTAGCTTATTTGGATGCTGTACATGCTCATGAAATACTGCCAAATAAATCCTTGAAAATTTACCCAGTAGTTGCCGTCTTTTCTCTTACACTAAAAAGTATTGTCTATACTATTTGCATGCAAAATATACATTTCTGTAACCTGACTTCTAAAGTCTGTCATTTCAATTAACTATTCTCAAATGATCTAACATGCCTTTATCCTAGAAAATGTACTGTTAGTAGTGTTCCTATTATTATTTATTTTTTCTTTAGAGAACTTTGAAGTATCCTTCAAGATACGATTCTACTATGGCTCTTAGAAATAATAGCAATAGGGTGAAATTTGCCCTATTTTAATCATTCACCTAGCTCTCACCTCACATTCACAGCATGAATTGTCTTTGAAATTCTCTAGTAGCAGGGATTAAGCCAGTATTACAGAATGAACTCCATCTAATTGTGTGTGAAAAGAGAGAAAATGCCAATTACATAAAAACATCAATGACTTCATTTCATTTATTTTTCTCCCTTTCTCTGGATCAAACAGGCAATCTTGATATATAAGAGAAACCAAAATAGGTAGCTAGAGGCTTCACGTTGCTGGTGCGTATCCTCTACAGAGAAAAACAACAACAACAAAACACCAATGTTTTATTAGTCAGACCAGATTTTTTGGGGTTTTTTTAAGATGAGAAAAATGACAACTTTGTAGGAAAGCTGTGATGCTCTTAGACCAGCCATTTGTACAGAGGCTTAGTTTTCTACAAAAAGAGAGAGTTGGACTAAATCAAAACATGGGAGCAAAAGGCAAAACAGATTTTTCACAAATCATAATGTTTAAAAATAGATGTCACTGATCCCCTCAAGCTTGATGCATCCCATCTGAGTGCCACCTGAGACTAACCTCATCCTTTGGCTATAGGTGGTTAACAGAGCAACAAAGAATAAAAAGCCTGAAATCAATCAAATGATCAGTTCAACCTTACTTCTCCTCTCCTCTCAGTACCTCACACTTACTCTCCAGCCTGGAGAGACTCATAGGCAGGGAAATTGCTGTACCTATGTGTTTATAAAAATATAAAGTGATAAGTACGTAAGTGCAAGTAATGATAGAATATTATTGCTAATAATGGGAATATATTATTCTTATTTATGATAGTTAATGAAAGCACAATTGCTAACAGACATATTTAAACATATCATGTTAAACACATTGCTGTATAAGAGGCATTAGCTTAAAGTCATTAAAGCTCATGAGTAGATTAAAATGTTTTTAAAACTGCTATAACTGACTCTAATCAATTAAAGTTACTGGGAGGCAAATTTCAGCTCAGAATAAGAAAGAACTTTCTAGCAAAAGTGCAGCTTTCGGTGGAATGTGGTGGCCTCTGAAGACAATGTGTTTCCTCATACTGAAAGAAATGGAATAGAAGTAGAATCATTGTAAGTCTGGAATATATCCAGTCTCCACGTGCTAATAAGAGCTAGAGAAGCATCCAGAGCACAGACTGCTGTGAGACCTTGAGTCAAAAGCCGCCTTTCACAAGCATCCAGAAAACAATGAGTTCCCACTGTTTCCAAGTCCAGGGTTCCATTCCAGCAGTGATTCTAACTAATATACAGCAGTTGAGACGATATAAACATACATCTATCTATGCAATCTATTTATTTTCCCCAACTTCAACTGAAATCAGTGGAAAAAAAGCAAAAGATTTGTGCCATACTCAGACACTCTTGAGTATAAGACCCAATTGATCTCTTCTAAGTGCAACCCAACTGTTCTCTCTCATGACTTCATTTTTGTGGATGGCCCCAAACCCTTTTCTAGTTGTACCTCCAAGGGAGATCAGGCCACCTCTAATTACAGTTTACTTAATTTTCAAATGGTTTTTCCAATTATAATGTCAGCACAAGAAGATACCCCTGTTGCCAGGGCAACCTAAATGTACAATTCACTTCCTCAAAACCTAACTCTACCTGATCAAATTAATTCTATATTCTCAGATAATCTCACTTTTGTGTTATTAAAATGTAAGCATTCTGAAGCTTCCATCATCTTATTTTGCCTGTTTTTTCAACGTGTTGTAAATCTATCCTCTTTTCCTTTGGTTTGCTGACATTTTATTTTTCTTAACTAATTCCAATATAACTCTCACCTTGAAAGTCAGATATTTTTCTCATCATTTACATATGTCTGTGTCAAAATTATCATCTCCATTAAAAAAGAGAAATTGACTTCTATAAAGTATCTATAATTGATCAAAACTTTAGTGTATGTCTCAAATAATTTAGATTGTTCAATATATTGCGTATTTATATAAACACTGGAAACATACATGAGCATTCCAACCAGTGTGTGTGTGTGTGTGTGTGTGTGTGTGAATTTTTTTTTTTTTTTTTGCTGGGAATTTCTTTTTTTTTTTTAATTATACTTTAAGTTCTAGGATACATGTGCACCATGTGCAGGTTTGTTACCTATGTATACATGTGCCATGCTGGTTTGCTGCACCCATCAACTTGTCATTTACATTAGGTATTTCTCCTAATGCTATCCCTCCTCCTGCTCCCAACTCCATGACAGGACCTGGTGTGTGATGTTTCCCACCCTGTGTCCACGTGTTCTCATTGTTCAATTCCCACCTATGAGTGAGAACATATGGTGTTTGGTTTTCTGTCTTTGTAATAGTTTGCTGAGAATGATGGTTTCCAGCTTCATCCACGTCCCTGCAAAGGACATGAACTCATCATTTTTTATAGCTGCATAGTATTCCATGGTGTAT
>NW_012116032.1:2518168-2519448 GCF_000951035.1 Colobus angolensis palliatus | reverse complement strand
AAAATTTTCTCCCATTCTGTAGGTTGCCTCTTCACTCTGATGGTAGTTTCTTTTGCTGTGCAGAAGCTCTTTAGTTTAATTAGATACCATTTGTCTAATTAGGCTTTTATTGCCATTGCTTTTGGTGTTTTAGTCATGAAGTCTTTCTTTGCCCATGCCTATGTCCTGAATAGTATTGCCTAGGTTTTCTTCTAGGGTTTTTATGGTTTTAGGTCTTACAGTTAAGTCTTTAATCCATCTGTTAATTTTTGTATAAAGTATAAGGAAGGGATCCACTTTCAGCTTTCTACATATGACTGGCCAGTTTTCCCAGCACCATTTATTAAATAGGGAATCCTTTCCCCGTTTCTTGTTTACTTGAGGTTTGTCAAAGATTAGATGGTTGTAGATGGTGGTGTTATTTCTGAGGCCTCTGTTCTGTTCCATTGGTCTTTATATCTGTTTTGGTACCAGTACTATGCTCTTTTGGTTACTGTAGGCTTGTACTATAGTTTGAAGTCAGGTAGTGTGATGCCTCCAGCTTTGTTCTTTTTGCTTAGGATTGCCTTATCTATGTGGGCTCTTTTTTGCTTCCGTATGAACTTTAAAGTAGTTTTTTCCAATTCTGTGAAGAAAGTCATTGATAGCTTGATGGGGATGGCATTGAATCTAGAAATTACCTTAGGCATTATGGTCATTTTCATGATATTGATTCTTCCTATCCATGAGTATGGAATGTTCTTCCATCTGTTTGTGTTCTCTTTTATTTCGTTGAGCAGTGGTTTGTAGTTCTCCTTGAAGAGGTCCTTCATATCCCTTGTAAGTTGGATTCCTAGGTATTTTATTTTCTTTGTAGCAATTGTGAATGGGTGTTCACTCACGATTTGGCCGTTTGTCTATTATTGACGTATAGGAATGCTTGTGATTTCTGCACATTGATTTTGTATCCTGAGACTTTGCTGAAGTTGCTTACCAGCTTAAGGAGATTTGGGACTGAGACTATGGGGTTTTCTAAATATACAATCATGTCATCTGCAAACAGGGACAATTTGACGTCCTCTTTTCCTAATTTAATACTCTTTATTTATTTATCTTGCCTGATTGCCCAGGCCAAAACTTCCAACTCTATGTTGAATAGGTGTGGTGATAGAGGGCATCCTTGTCTTGTCTTGAAAGGGAAATCCCCTGACCCCTTGCACTTCCCGGGTGAGGTGACACCCCAGCCTGTTTTGGCTCACCTTCCGTGGGCTGCACCCACTGTCCAACCAATCCCAACTAGATGAACCAGGTACCTCAGTTGG
>NW_012116032.1:2517617-2517907 GCF_000951035.1 Colobus angolensis palliatus | reverse complement strand
TTTATTGATTTGTGTATGTTGAACCGGCCTTGCATCCCAGGGATGAAGCAGACTTGATTGTGGTGGATAAGCTTTTTAATGTGCTGCTGTATTCGTTTTACCAGTATTTTATTGAGGATTTTCGCATTGATGTTCACCAGGGATATTGGTCTAAAATTCTCTTTTTTGTGTGTCTCCGCCAGGCTTTGGTATCAAGATGATTCTGGCCTCATAAAATGAGTTAGGGAGGATTCCCTCTTTTTCTATTGATTGGAATTGTTTCAGAAAAAAATGGTACCAGCTCCTCTTTC
>NW_012116032.1:2510637-2517270 GCF_000951035.1 Colobus angolensis palliatus | reverse complement strand
AATTGATCCCTTTACCATTATGTAATGGCTTTCTTTGTCTCTTTTGATCTTTGTTGGTTTAAAGTCTGTTTCATCAGAGACTAGGATTACAACCCCTGCTTTTTTATGCTTTCCATTTGCTTGGTAGATCGTCCCCCATCCCTTTATTTTGAGCATATCTGTGTCTCTGCATGTAAGTTGGGTCTCCTGAATATAGCACACTGTTGGGTCTTGACTCTTTATCCAATTTGTCAGTCTGTGTCTTTTAATTCTGGTGTTTACCCTATTTACATTTAAGGTGAATTTTGTTATGTGTGAATTTGATCCTGTCATTATGATGTTAACTGGTTATTTTGCCTTTTGGTTGATGCAGTTTCTTCCTAGCATCAATGGTCTTTACAATTTGGCATGTTTTGCAGTGGCTGGTACTGGTTTTTCCTTTCCGTATTTAGTGCTTCCTTCAGGACCTCTTGTAAGTCAGGCCTGGTGGTGACAAAATCTCTCAGCATTTGCTTGTCCGTGAAGGATTTTATTTCTCCTTCACTTATGAAGCTTGATTTGGCTTGATATGAAATTCTGGGTTGAAAATTCTTTTCTTTAACAATGTTGAATATTAGTCCCCCACTCTCTTCTGGCTTGTAGGGTTTCTGCCAAGAGATCCGCTGTTAGTCTGATGGGCTTCCCTTTGTGGGTAACCCGACATTTCTCTCTGGCTGCCCTTAACATTTTTTCCTTCATTTCAGCATTGGTGAATCTGACAATTATGTGTTTGGGGTTGCTCTTCTCGAGGAGTATCTTTGTGGTGTTCTCTGTAGTTCCTGAATTTGAATGTTGGCCTGCCTTGTTAGGTTGGGGAAGTTCTCCTGGATAATATCCTGAAGAGTGTTTTCTAACTTGGTTCCATTCTCCCTGTCACTTTCAGATTCACCAATCAAATGTAGACTTCGTCTTTTCACATAGTCCCATATTTCTTGGGGCTTTGTTCATTTCTTTTTAGTCTTTTTTCTCAATCTTGTCTTCTCCCTTTATTTCATTAATTTGATCTTCAATCACTGATATCCATTCTTCCATTCGATCGAATCAGCTATTGAAGTTTGTGTATGTGTCACAAAGTTCTTATGCTGTGGTTTTTGGCTCCGTCAGGTCATTTAAGGTCTTCTCTATGCTGTTGATTCTAGTCAGTCATTCATCTAACCTTTTTTCAAGGTTTTTAGCTTCTTTGCAATGGGTTAGAACATGTTCTTTTAGCTTGAAGAAGTTTATTATTACCAACCTTCTGAAGCCTACTTCTGCCAACTTGTCAAAGTCATTCTCCATCCAGTTTTGTTTGGTTGCTAGTGAGGAGCTGCTATCCTTTGGAAAAGAGGTGCTCTGAATTTTGGAATTTTCAGCTTTTCTGCTCTTGTTTCTCCCTGTATTTGTGGTTTTATCTACCTTTAGTCTTTGATGTTGGTGACCTACAGATGGGATTTTGGTGTGGATGTCTTTTTTGTTGATGTTGATACTATTCCTTTCTGTTTTTTAGTTTTCCTTCTAACAGTCAGGACCCTCAACTGCAGATCTGTTGGAGTTTGCTGGAGTTCCACTCCAGACTCTGTTTGCATGGGTATTACCAGCAGAGGCCGCAGAACAGGAAATATTGCAGAACAGCAAATATTGCTGCCTGATCCTTCCTCTGGAAGCTTTGTCCCAGAGGGGCACCCACATGTATGAAGTGCCTATCGGCCGCTACTGGGAGGTGTCTCCCAGTCAGGCTGCACGGGGATCAGGGACCCACTTGAGGAGGCAGTCTGTCCATTCTCAGAGCTTGAATGTCGTGCTGGGAGAACCACTGCTCTCTTTAGAGCTGTCAGACAGGGACATTTAAGTCTGCAGAAGTTGTCTGCTGCCTTTTGTTCAGCTATGCCCTGCCCGCAGAGATGGAGTCTGTAGAGGCAGTAGGCCATGCAGAGAGGCGGGCTCTGCCCAGTTTGAACTTCTGGGCCCCTTTGTTTACCTATTCAAGCCTCAGCAATGGTGGACGCCCCTCCCCCCACCAGGCTGCAGCCTTGCAGGTCGATGTCAGACTGCTGCACTAGCAGTGAGCAAGGTTCCATGGGCATGGGACCCTTTGAGCCAGGTACAGGAGGGAAACTCCTGATCTACTGGCTGCTAAGACCTTGGGAAAAGTACAGTGGGAGTGTGGGAGTGTACCATTGTTCCAGGTACAGTCACTCATTTCTTCCCTTGGCTATGAAAGGGAAATCACCTGACCCCTTGCATTTCCCAGGTGAGGCGATGCCCTGCCCTGCTTCAGTTCACCCTCCCTGGGCTGCCCCCACTGTCCAACCAGTCCCAGTGAGATGAACCTGGTACCTCAGTTGAAAATGCATAAATCACCCATCTTCTACATCGATCTCACTGGGAGCTGCAGACTGGAGCTGTTCCTATTTGACCATATTGGAAACTCCAACCACTTTTTAATTTGAGCTTTTTCAGTTTTTTATGTGGTTTGGCTGTGTCTCCACCCAAATCTCAACTTGAATTGTAGTTCCCATAATCCCTGTGTGTCATGGAAGGGATCAAGTGAGAGGTAATTGAATCATGGGAGCAGTTACCTCCATGCTGTTCTCATGATAGTGAGTGAATTCTCATGAGATCTGATGGCTTTATAAAAGTCTTTCCCCCCAACTTTGCTCTGTACTTCTCCTTGCAGCTGCCATGTAAAGAAGGACATGTTTGCTTCACCTTCTGCCATGATTGTAAGTTTCCTGAGGCTTCCCCAGCCCTGCAGAACTGTGACTCAATTAAACATCTATCCTTTATAAATTGTCCAGTTTAGGGTATTTCTTCATAGGAGTATAAGAATGAACTAATACAGTTTCTGTTTTTCGGGTTTTTTTTTTTTTTTTTTTTTACAGAGTTTCACTTTTGTTGCCCAGGCTACAGTGCAGTGATGCAATCTCAGCCACTGCAACCTCTGCCTCCCAGATTTAAGTGATTCTCCTGACTCAGCCTCCCAAGTAGCTGGAATTGCAGACACCCACCACCATGCCCAGCTAATTTTTATATTTTTAGCAGAGACAGGGTTTCACCATGTTGACCAGGCTGGTTTCAAACTCCTGACCTCAGGTGATCCACCCACCTCAGCCTCCCAAAGTGCTGGGATTACAGATGTGAGCCCTGGTGCCCCGCCTGATACAGCTTTACAAGGGAATCATGTCTGCTTTAACAGACAACTTCTTTGAATTTAATTTGATCATTTTTATTTTCTTTTCTGATGTTACCTTATACACTGGGCCCTGAGAAGCCTTCTCACAGACCAGAGCCTCCTCCCCAGCCTTGCCCTTTGAGTCAGCTATACTTCAAAAAGCCCTGGTTTTTAGGAATAAAGAATATGAGAAACCATAATATTGACATTAGCTCATATATTAAACTCTTCCAAGACTATAGGTGGCAGGAAGAGAGACACCAGATGACCCAAGGAGTGTCTGCTTGAATCATTAAAGCATGTTGAACACTGGAATGGGAAAGTATGTTCACAAATAACATAATGATGTACAATATTTTAGCTTTTCCAAAACCATAAAAAATGAACAAAAGTAAACTTTTATGACAGTAATTTTTTTAGCCTATTGAAATAAATTATATACATCCACTAGAGTTTCCTGGAAAAGAAGAATAGAAAATCAGTTAACAATAGTGCTTGCCAAAAAATAATTCTTCATTCTTCCTTTATATATTCAAACCCGAAGAATGCAACTTGAGGAACTTAAATTAAGATTTGTTTCTTTCCATGAATGATAGGGTTTTTAAATAGGTGGGTTAGGAAAGAGGTCCTATGCATTTTAATCATTAATTACTTTAGAAAAAAATGCAAAATTAATAATTGAGGGAACCAAAATCTCAGGTGACAATCTAAAATTCTGTGGTCATAAGTAATACCCCACCACAAAGATAAATCAACCCTTGTGTTTTTATCACCACACAATGGTTAAAATCTAAACCTCTGTCACATCAATTATCTGGCCAAATAGCCAGTGGAAAAGTAAAAAGTCGAAGTAATTTGAAAAGAGTTTCACAAATGTTTGCTTCTGAATAATACACAAGGTAACAGGTAATTTCAAAACGAAGCTCTGGGAATGTATCTTGAAGACACATTTCTTCCATAAAATAAAACTTTTAAAAATGATTTCTCTTTTTCAGGGTGTGGTTTTGGGGAATTGTGAAAAGTATTGCCCTTTGTTTTAACTTCATCTGGAAACTTCAGGAACAGACCAACTATTGCTAATCCAGCTGGAAGCAATTTATATGATATAGATATTTGTGATAAACCCTCCCCAGAGAGCTCCTTAAGTTGTTGCACCAGGCAAGAGTCATTCATAAACTTTAGCTGTGTTTTCAAGAGCTATTGTTTCTCCCAATTACAGCAACTACAGGCTTAATAAATTCATCCATACATATATACTGAGCATTACATCAAAGTCAATCTTCACTTTGTTCTAACTACTCTTTGCTTTCCAATAATTGAGAATTTTGTCAAGAGATAAGGCTGTTGTCATAATTTTGAATTGGAATTTCTCAATTTCTTTCTGTTTTCTAAAGAAATATAATGGTTTTGAAAGATACTGGACTTGACATTAATGTGAGTAGTTCATCTATACATCAATCTTAAAAGACAAAAGTCTGAAATTAACTATTAGTATGAAATCAGTAAGAACTCATAAATAAATAAACATTGAGTAAAAACAAATCTTACTAAACTTTGGCCATCAGATGAGAAGACAAGAACTTAAATTGATTTTTTACTTAATTATACTTTTGGATCAATATTCTATGTGGAAGTAACTTGCCATTTTCTTATACTAATATATAGAAAGACTGGATTACAATACTTTGCATAGCTACCCAAAATTTATATTAGCATTATACTAATCTGGTTAAGAAATAGAGAGACTAGAAATGAAAATGCAAAAAGAATTTTCCCTCTTAATTCAATGTAGTGTAAAGAATAGGATACATCTCAGAAGCACAAAATTGAATTTATAAAGGAAATTAACAACCCAGAATCTCTCAGTTTGAGTGGCTCTCTTCACAACTCATTCAGAACAATTGTGCAACTAGAATAATGATCTTGTCCATTGATATGATTTGGCTGTGTCCCCACCCAAATCTCACCTTGAATTGTAATAATTTTCATGTGTTAAAGGCAGGGCCAGGTGGACATAATTGAATCATGAGGGCAGTATCCTCCATTCTGTTCTCGTGGTAGTGAATAAGTCTCATGAGATTTGACGGTTTTTTAATGGAGAGTTTCCCTGCACAAGCTCCCTTGCCTGCTGCCATGTAAGATGTATCTTGTTTTCCTTTTGCCATGATTGTGAGGCTTCCTCAGCCATGTGGAAAACTGTGAGCCAATTAAACCTCTTTCCTTCATAAATTACCCAGTCTTGGGTATGTCTTTATTAGCAGAATGAGAACAGACTAATACACCTATATTTAACTGCACAAGCCTTTCCTTTATGGTTTATTTCTAATATTATTTATATTTTTATACTATCTCCAACAACCAGTTCTCCATTTTTTAAAACTTAAATTGTTTCATTACAAACGTTAGTTTTAATATGATACAGAGAATTCAATGATGTTAGTTATATGCTAATATTTATGCAAATGAAAATTTTTGTTCTTTGATGATAAGTTATGTCACTATTGTACTGTTGTAGAATACCGGTAGAGAAACTTCTTATTGTCCCAGAATTAAAGCCTAGAACCTACAGTCTAAAGTCAAATAATGCAAATGCATTTTCTCATTTTCCCAGAATTGATGAAAGAATCCAGTCAAATGTCAAGTAGTGTTGAATTCTAAAGTCAAAAAACTACCAGCTGTGGGCTCAATCACATTCAAGAGAGGCTTGCTAAGGGGCACTATTTCAACACAGTTGGAGCTTTTCATCGTTCCAACCCTTTACTTCCTGACTTCCTCTGGACTACATAAAATGAAGGCAGGCTAGAAGTCATTATTGACGGGAATGAGAATTTGTGGAGCAGCTTCTCTTACTCCTCCCATTAGTGAGAAGCATCCAATATATTCTCTCTCATCCTACAAGATGGAGGATGCCAAAACCACTACCCCTTTCACTAAGTTGTGACTGCTGATCATCCCTTGTGTGAAATGTCCTAGCTACTGAGCCCGCAGGATATCTAGTGTCCTAGACTTACAGCTGATGAGGAGAGAAAAGAAAGTCAAGAAAGATGATGAGGAGAGAAATCAGCAAGGAGAAGGTGGGGAAGTAACCTGTATGCCTGCTCTGTTGTATGGCAAGGATACAGATATTTCTGACAATCACCTTAGGTGTTGGCTAGAAATTAATTTATCAGGCCGGGCACAGTGGCTCATGCATGTAATTCCAGCACTGTTGGGGGGTGCCAAGGCGGCTGAATCATGAGATCAGGAGTTCAAGACCAGCCTGGCCAAGATGGTGAAACCTCATCTCTACTAAAAATACAAAAAAAAATTTAGCCGGGCATGGTAGCAGGCGCCTGTAATCCCAGCTACTCAGGAGGCTGAGGCAGAGAATTGCTTGAACCTGGGAGCCAAGATCATGTCACTGCACTGCACTCCAGCCTGGGTGACAGAACGAGACTCTGTCTAAAAAAAAAAAAAAAAAAAAA
>NW_012116032.1:2499148-2510587 GCF_000951035.1 Colobus angolensis palliatus | reverse complement strand
TACTCAGGAGGCTGAGGCAGGAGAATGGTGTGAACCTGGGAGGTAGAGCTTGCAGTGAGCAGAGATCATGCCACTGCACTCCAGCATGGGCAACAGCGAGACTCTATTGAAAGAAAGAAAGAAAAGAAAAGAAAAGAAAAGAAAAGAAAAAAAAAAAAAAAAAAAAAGAAAAGAAAAAAATTAATTTATCAGTAAGATAAATTAATTCACCTCAAGAGAGCTACTAGAAGACAAAATTCTCAACACGAAGTAATAGAATGCCCCTTCCACAGCAGAAATGAGCAGGTGGTGGTAGTATCTAGTTACCTAGTACCTGGTTGATGATTTAGAGCAGGGAGAATATCGGTATGGTGTGTTAGAGTTAATAAAGGAGGTGGCTGAAGGTAGAGATGGGATTGTTTGGCTTGCATATGAAAGGTATGCTCATAGGCAAGTTGTTTGCTATCTCTAGCAATTAGCTATCCTTGGAAGAGACAGTCTCTCCAAGATCAGCAAGACCCCAAGATGTCAAAGCATGATAAAATATAAAAATGCATAATTAATGTTGCAAGAAGACAGACAAGTATTAACATTTCCTTTGCAAGGGGGTTTTCCCTCAAGTTCAGTCACTGAGGGTGTTGCTGTCTGGGAAGAGCAGTCTCAGATTATTGAGGTTGTCTCTGATCCAGCCTTCTATGAAACTCAGGTTCATACTATTGGTGCTTTCTTTCCAGCCTCCATGGATGCAGGCAACCTTAAAATTCAGACTCAAGGTTACCAACTACTGGCAGATGCCATCCAGGTAAACAGCACACACTGACTTCAACCTCATCTATTTTGGATTTGTGTTTTCTTGTCAGTTCTGCCCTCTGATGATTTTTCTGAATTTATCATCTTTACCATGACTTTTGAAAAGATTTTCACTTTTAATCTATTACTGCAGATATGCCATGCTGGGACGGGTTTATCTACTCAGCTTGTCAACCATTTTCCTAAAATAAAAGTCTTACATTTACATGTTTAATGTCTCTTTGCTTGTTAAAAAATTATTCGCAATGAACTCTATTAAAAGCAAGAAAAACAATCCTAAAATAGTATCTAATGAAATGTCAATCTTGGATTTTCTAGCTTTCAGACAGTTTCCTACATTTTGAAAAATTGCCATTAAAGTAAAAGTTACTTAAGATTTTTGACTAAATACTTTGTAATTTTTATGTTTTCTAAGAAATTTTAAACCTTTCCTGTTACACTCTGAAATCTAATTTTAAAATGTGACAATGTCAGTCTTCCCTTTTTGCTATTTAAGCTATTTTTGTAAGGATGTGAATATTTCTTAATGTACAAATGTTATTTTCTAGTTCACTGATTTAGAGCATAGAAGCCATTGACCCTATCTTCAGAATATGCAACATCCTCTAAATGGACAGTACAAAAACATTTTAAAGGCCAACCAAAGAAGACTTAACTATGCATTAGACAAGAACATAAATGTGTAGTCCATAAATTGTATCAGAAAATAGAATTTGAATTGGATAGAATGTTACAATTAAAATATATTAATTTTATATCACTTTGCTTTCATTTTTGAGATCTGATACACAAAGAGAAACAAAATAATTAGATAATTCAATAATCCTAAACCAACCATTGATATGTAGACTTTTTTTTTTTTTTTTTATACAGAGTCTTACTTTGTCACCCATGCAGGGTGGTACAATCATGGGTCACTGCAGCCTCAAGCTTCTAAGGTCAAGCAATCCTCCCACCTCAGGGTCCCGACTACCTGGGACCACAGACACGCACCACCATGCCTAGCTAATTTAAAAAAATTTTTTTTGTAGAGACGATGTCTCTCTATGTTGCCCAGGCTGGTCTCAAACTCCTGGGCTCAAGCAATCCTCTCACCTTGGCCTCCCAAAGTGCTGGAATTACAGGTGTGAGCCACTGCACCCAGCTGACATCTATTTTTGATTATTCAGTAGATCAGTTTGAGTCTGACTTATTGTTTCATTTTAATTTTAGTTAAACTGGAAGTTTATGAGCCATCTTAGCATGTTTTATGTCACCAAATAAACTTGGGAATTTAAATAACTACCATTAATTCATCATATTTCCATTGTCTTAGGAATCAAGTCAGGTTTGAGAACTAGCTGGTAATCAGGAAGCTTGGGAAAGGCCTGCATAACAAAGAGATATGGACAAACATATGTAATGACTACACCAAAGTCATTTGCCAGTTAAGTTATCTGCCTTGTGAGAATTATTCTCATCTGTTTATATGAAGACAAACAGAGAAAAGAGGAAGAGTTTAGGATAAACAAATATTTCTTTAATGAGTGTTGGTTCAATCTCAATACCAATCAAAATGAAACACAATTTGAAATAAGATATTTTTCAATTATCAGTAGTAATGAAAATGGTATCATAATAACCTTAGACAAGGGGGAAGTGAAATAGATGTTTCATGAACTGTTGGTTTAAATATAAATTACTATCAGTCATAGGAGGATGAATTGGCATTACATAGCATCAAAAATCTTTTATATATGTATATATATACACACACTTTAGCCAACTAAACTTTCAGAACTTTTTTCTTTAAAAAAGTGCAAAGATGTAGGTATACACATGTTTATCACAATTTTACATATAATTGTGAAAATTTTGACAAGAGTGAGGGCCTTTACTAAAGACATGAGCTAAAGAATTTGCATAGTTCTGCTCCTTTAAGGAAGAATGCATCTTCAAGCCACCTCAAAGCAAAACCTTTCCTTACTAAGGACTCCCAGTAGCCTTCCCACACTGTGGTTGAGTTTTCTGACTTTACTAAACATAGACTTCTATGGTTCAGCACCTCAAAATTGACTTAAAATGTATTATTAACGTGTATAACATTTATTCCTAAGTTTTATTCTAATTTCATTACTCTTATATTTTGGATTTTCTGCCTCTCTCTTATTTTTCTTTAACTTAAATGGTGACTACTGCATTTTTAATAAAAAGAATTTGACTTTATTTGTACATTCTTAGAAACTACTTTTAGTCTTAATAATCTTATTCATAACTCTACTTTTTAGATCTAGCTTTTTATATTGCACATATTTATTTTCAAACTTAATTGTTTTAAACTTAATTGCTTTTTCCATATTTTAAAATTAATATTTTATTTTTAGAATAAATTTTACCTTAAAATTATATTTTATTTCTGTTTTTTGTTTGTTTAGACTAATCTCTTTAATTGTCTGTTTTCAATTTGTTATTTTTAGTTTCTGTTTGGTTTTATTATTATTTTTTGACAGTTTCTTGCTCTATTACCCTTAACTTCTCAAACTCAAGTGATCCTCCTACCTCAGCCTCCCAAAAGTAACTACAACCAGCTAACTTTTTTCTTTTTTTTTTTCTTTTTGGTTTTTTGTGGAGACAGGGATCTCACTATGTTTCCTAGGCTGGTCTTGAGCTTCTGGCCTCAAGCTATCTTCCTCCTGTGGCCTCCCATAGTGCTGGGATTATAGTCATGAGCCACTGTGTCCAGATGATTATTTTTAGTTTGCTCTTCTGTTGAACAACCTGATTCTATGACTCATATTCAAGACAAGAATCCTGGCCCGGCCCTGCCCACCAATGACTTCTACACCCATCTGAATGAAGAGGTTGGTTAGCTTTCTCTTCTTCTTAAACTCAATTTTCACAAGAAGTCAATTCTCCTTTTCAGTCCATTGAAACTTAACTGTGAATCAACTTGAAATCTAACTGGCAGCATGTTACAATTGCAATCTATTTATTAACAAAGGTACACTTTAAAGATGCATAATTGAGAACTGCCTAAAAGGTAGGCAATCCTTCTAAGTCTCTCTAGGAGCTTCAACGTGAGTGCATGGGTTAAGCCAGATTATCAAAAATCTTGTACATGAATATATAGTGTTCTGACCCCACATAGATTAATTATATAAAATTATGTTTTGGTGTTCATTTACCGGTCTAATTTAAAGAATCATATAAGAAATTGCCCTATGAAAAGTGCCTATATATTTACTGTGGAGAAATTACCAGTAACATAGTTTCTCTGGAGCAACTGCTTTGTTTTGATTTTGTGCTTATTGACATGATAAACTTTATCTTATTGACCCTCTGAGTTGTATAACCCATTTTTTTTTCCTTTTCAATTGGCTACTAAAGCACATTGAGTTGAAATCATGGCCCATGTCCAATAAGCACACAGTATCTCTTGGCAAGCAATTTACTACTCACTTCTAGGTTTATTTTATTTTTCTCATTTTGAGACATTTTCCTGAGTTATTTTCCTAGTTATATACTTTTAATTTATCTGGGCATATTATATGCATTGTTATACTACACCTTAAAGAATTTTGAAACAAATACTCTGAAAGAGAAACAAAGGTCAGCATTATAACCCCATTTTATGCTTAAGAAAAACAGGATAGTGTGATAATAATAGGCAGCCAGTCGGTAGTGAAACTAAAATTGGAACATCCATCTTTGAGTTACAAAATGACTTAAAACTCAAGAATCCAAAGTCATTAGACTGTATTGCTCTGCTATTATTGCCAGACTCCTATCAACACTGGAGACAAAACAACAGTCAGAAATAATCAAATACATTGTGTTGAATTCTCTACTTTATTTTGAATAATATTAAAGTTCCAGAAATATATCAGCCCAGGCAAAGCCAGTTAGTGTAAGTAACTGAAAGCATTATCTCCCACCTCTTCACCATATGCTCAGAAAAATCTTAGACAAGTTCAACTGGATATTTTGTGAACCACCCATCCAGAAACACTGTAGCCTTTAGGAGGTGGGGTTTTGTGGCAACTTTAAGGTACACAAATTTAGTCAAGTGTATGTAGATTAGCATAACACAAAGATACATTTTACTGTGAAGATTCATTATTGCTATTAATATTTAATATTTAAATATTTAAATAATATTGATAAAATATTTCAAGTTGTATATAAAGTTATTCTGATGGGCCTTATTTCTTTTTTGTTTGTTTGTTTGAGATGGAGCTTCACTCTGTCACCCAGGCTGGAACGCAGTGCCACAATCTCTGCTCACTGGAACCTCCACCTCCCAGGTTTAAGCGATTCTCCTGCCTCAGCCTCCTGAGTAGCTGTGATTACAGGCATGTGCCACCACGCCCAGCTAATTTTTTGTATTTTTAGTAGAGATGGGGTTTCACCATGTTGGCCAGCCTAGACGCGAACTCCTGACATCAGGTGATCCCCCTGCCTCGGCCTCCCAGAGTGCTGAGATTACAGGCATGAGCCCCCGTGCCTGGCCTGACAGGCGCTATTTATAAGCCACAAATTTTAAAACTCAACCTCGCTCTGTAGAACTTTATATTTGGAGCTCAATATTGTATTAATATCATCCAGAGATTTTTCTAAAGCCCTTCATGCTTTGTTTTGCTGTCTGATTATAAAGTAATTCTTCTCATTGTAGAAAATGAAGAAGTAAAAAGTATTTAAAAAGAAAATAAAAATCAAAACATTCTTCATATAAATGTTTAATGCCAACATTTATTAGGCATTTACTGCGTGTGAGCACAAATCTAGGCATCTTATATATTTTCTCTGCCTCCCAGCAGCCCTACAAAGTATACATTATGTAACCCTATTTTATGCTGAAGAAATAAGGTGTGGTGAGACTAATTAAATGATTAAGTGAAATGATCACTAATAAAAGTTCTCAGTGACATTGGATGCATTTCAGTTTTTATTTATTCATTTATGATAGAAAGAGAGAGAGAGTTATAGATCACAGGGTCTTTGGCTTCCCCTGTAATGGAAATTAACATGAGGTCAAGCAGATTTCCCAGACAAAGCTTTTATTTTGGGGCTTGTGCTGAAGTGCAAGGGAGACAGCAGAAGTGAGGTGTAAGAATCCTCTGGCTGGCTCCTTGAAAAAATCCAGTAGGGTTTTTGTTTGCTTGATTAGGCAAAGCACAGGAATTGACATCAGGGGTAAAGTATGCAGGCTGAGCTGGGCAAAGCACATGATGGGTAGGGTATGCAGGTCAGTGCATCTTGTTGCTATGGTTATCTTGAGTAATGGGCCACCTGGTGGTCTGACCAGCAACAACAAGGCTGTAAATCAATTGTTCAGTATTCTTTCCTGAGGTGGGACACTCTGCAACTGTGGTTCAGTGTTAAGATTTCCTAAGGCCAACTTTTAGAATATTTTAAATAAAAGGTGTGGTTAAACATTATGAGAGCACAGAAGAATGGCTATTTTCTATGTGTGACTAAAGCCTCAGGATTAGTGGGTACAGCATCAGCAAGATAGTGCTGTGGATTTTGTGAAGAGAATAAAGAAGAAAAAATATGTGAAGTGGGAGCCACATCCCACTCCTATTCTATTTCAATTCCCCCCTGAGAGATTATATTCTCCTTATTCTTAGAGAGGGTCAAAGATCTCATCTTCTGAAGCCACTTCCTACTGAATAGGATTGTCATCCCTGCCTAACCTTGGATGGCATGGAAATTTTTCACTGACTGTTCTAAAGATTAGTAGGAACTAGGATCCTCCTGTGATGGTAAGGGTTGGACTCTTTGGGCCATCAGTAGCACAAGTTGGAATGGCTGAAGGCTGAAGACATAAACTTTAATTATCTGTACTGCTGTTGAATATAACAAATAATTATTTTAAAAATCAAATGGCACCCAGTGATTAATAAAATTCTTAAGCCCAGTTTAACAATGCTTATAAGAAGAGATCAGATGCCATTTGAAATGTAAGTGAATAGGCTGGAGAACAAACCTCCTGTTGTCAAACTATAAGACAGACTTTTAATAAGAGGCATTTACATGGAAACAGAAGAAAAACAAACATTAATCATGGGCAAATCTACCCAGACGTTAGACTCAAAGCATCTTTAGTTACAGAGGAGGAAGATGCTGGCAATCTGACACATTTTTCTTGCCTGTGTTATAAGAAATAAGCTTTAGTCTGTAGGGCCTTAGAAAAGAGATACTAGCAATTTTTTGCATTTAAGTCAGAAAAATGGAAGAAAAATTTGAAAATGTTAGTTTGGATACTCATTGCATGGAAAATAATATTTAAAAACTCAATAACAATGGACAAGACTAGAATCTAACAACATGTATATTATGGTCTTTTTATCTCCAGTTTCATTTTATCAAAGACAAATCATGGTAGTACTGATTTGTTTGCAAATAAGTTTTAGTCTTATACTTGGCTTGATTATTTGCATAAAGTACAGCAAGAATAATTATTTGTCATATAGAGTCTTGTTTGTTTTTATTGTGCTGGAACTTTGTTCTATAAGGAATCTTAACTTAGACTTTTTAAAGCCTTGAGCCTAACCACTGATTTATCTGTCCCTGCAAATACTTGTATGAACTGTGTGAATTCCTCCCCTCTTAAGGTCCCAACATAACTTGGAGTTCCAGAACCTGTTAAAGGGTGACATTTTTACTCTATACAGGGACTGCATAGACAAGGTATGAGGCAAGTTTCTCCAAGGGGCTTTTTATCAGCTTTATAAGTCAACCTCAAATTTTAAAAGCAGTTGGAAGCATGCCATTTCAGTCAAACCCCTGGTAAAATACCCAGTGTCCCTAGTTGTGTTCTATTACAAAAGAAAACAGATTCTTATTGAACTTATGGAAATAACTATATTACCATAAGTTAAGAATAGACACAAATAGTTTCCAAATTCTGAAGAAATCAGGTAGAAAGAAAAATGCTCCAAATTTGCTTATAGGAATATATTGTACTCAATTGTTAAAAGCTATAATTAGTTCAACAGGAAAAAAGTTTTCTTGACTCTGCAAAACAAAACAAAAAGGATCAGCAGAATTTCAAGAAATTTATAAAAAGACTATTTCAATTTTCTATTAGTTTAGTCCATTCAATTAACTCTTGTTGCACTCAATATTTATTAACACATAACATCTCCAGGAAAGTCTTAGAAGTTTTTTCCTCTATTCTAATAGTCCAAACTCCAAAGTTATCAGAGACCTGCTTTCAAGAGCACTTGTCAGAGTTCTATAGCTGGTTATAAAGTGCCTTTTGAAAATAATCGGGGTGGTTCCAAGATGGCTGAATAGGAATAGCTCCAGTCTACAGCTCCCAGCAGGAGTGAAGCAAAAGGTGGGGGGTTTCTGCATTTCCAACTGAGGTACTGGGTTCATCTCAATGGGGCTTGCTGGACAGTGGGTGCAGGACAGTGGGTGCAGCCCACCAAGCATGAGCCAAAGCAGAGTGAGGCATCACCTCACCTGTGAAGCACAAAGGGTCAGGGAATTCCCTTTCCTAGCCAAGGGAAGCTGTGAGAGATGGCACCTGGAAAATCGGGTCACTCCCACCCTAATATTGCACTTTTCCAATGGTCTTAGCAAAGAGCACACCAGGAGATTATATCCTGAGCCTGACTTGGAGGGTCCCATGCCCATGGAGCCTCGCTCATTGCTAGCACAGCAGTCTGAGATTGAACTGCAATGGCAGTGAGGCTGGGGGAGGGGCACCTCCCATTGCTGAGGCTTGAGTAGGTAAACAAAACTGCCAGGAAGCTCAAACTGGGTGGAGCCCACCGCAGCTCAAGGAAGCCTGCCTGCCTCTGTAGACTCCACCTCTGGGGGCAGGGCATAGCTGAACAAAAGGCAGCAGAAACCTCTGCAGACTTACATGTCCCCGTCTGACAGCTTTGAAGAGAGTAGTGGTTCTCCCAGCATAGAGTTTGAGATCTAAGAATGGACAGACTGCCTCCTCAAGTGGGTCCCTGACCCCCAGGTAGCCTAACTGAGAGGCACCCCCCAGTAGGGGCAGACTGACACCTCACATGGCCGGGTACCCCTCTGAGACAAAGCTTCCAGAGGAATGATCAGGCAGCAATATTTGCTGTTCAGCAATATTCACTATTCTGTAGCCTCCACTGATGATACCCAGGAAAACAGGGTCTGGAGTGGACCTCCAGTAAATTCCAACATACCTGCAGCTGAGGGTCCTGAGTGTTAGAAGGAAAACTAACAATCAGAAAGGACGTCCACACCAAAACCCAATCTGTATGTCACCATCACCAAAGATCAAAGGCAGATAAAACCACAAAGATGGGGAAAAAACAGAGCAGAAAAGCTGAAAATTCTAAAAATCAGAGTGCTTCTCCTCCTCCAAAAGAATGCAACTCCTCACCAGCAATGGGACAAAGCTGGATGGAGAATGACTTTGACGAGTTGAGAGAAGGCTTCAGACAATCCAACTTCTCTGAGCTTAAGGAGGAAGTTCAAACACATCACAAAGAAGCTAAAAACCTTGAAAAAAGAGTATACGAATGGTTAGCTAGAATAACCAATGTAGAGAAGTCCTTAAATGGCCTGATGGAGCTGAGAACCATGGCACAAGAACTATGTGATGAATGCAGAAGCTTCAGTAGCCAATTTGATGAACTGGAAGAAAGGGTATCAGTGATTGAAGATCAAATGAATGAAATGAAGCGAGAAGAGAAGTTTAGAGAAAAAAGAGTAAAGAGAAATGAACAAAGCCTCCAAGAAATAAGGGACTATGTGAAAAGACCAAATCTACATCTGATTGGTGTACCCGAAAGTGATGAGGAGAATGGAACCCAGTTGGAAAACACTCTGCAGGATATTATCCAGGAGAACTTCCCCAACCTAACAAGGCAGGCCAACATTCAAATTCAGGAAATACAGAGAACACCACAAAGATACTCCTCGAGAAGAGCAGCTCCAAGAGACACATAATTGTCAGATTCACCAAAGTTGAAATAAAAGAAAAATGTTAAGGGCAGCCAGAGAGAAAGGTTGGGTTACCCACAAAGGGAATCCCTTCAGACTAACAGCAGATCTCTCAGCAAAAACTCTCCAAGCCAGAAGAGAGTGGGGGCCAATATTCAGCATTCTTTCAGACAAGAATTTTCAACATGGAATTTCATATCCAGTCAAACTAAGCTTCATAAGTGAAGGAGAAATAAAATCCTTTACAGACAAGCAAATGCTGAGAGATTTTGTCACCACCAGGCCTATCCTACAAGAGATCCTGAAGGAAGCACTAAACATGGAAAGGAACATCTGAAACCAGCCACTGCAAAAACAGGCCAAATTGTAAAGACCATCGATGCTAGGAAGAAACTGCATCAACTAACAGGCAAAATAACCAGCTAACATCATAATGTCAGGATCAAATTCACACATAAAAATATTAACCTTAAATGTAAATGGGCTAAATGCCACAGTTAAAAGACACAGACTTCCAAATTGGATAGAGTCAAGACCCATCAGTGTGCTGTACTCAGGAGACCCTTCTCACGTGCAGAGACACACATAGGCTCAAAATAAAGGGATGGAGGAAGATCTACCATGCAAATAGAAAACAAAAAAAGACAGGAATAGCAATCCTAGTGTCTGATAAAACAGACTTTAAACCAACAAAGATCAAAAGAGACAAAGAAGGCCATTATGTAATGGTAAAGAGATCAATTCAACAAGAAGTGCTAACTATCCTAAATATATATGCACCCAATATAGGAGCACCCAGATTCATAAAGCAAGTCCTTAGAGACCTACAAAGAGACTTAGACTCCCACACAATAATCATGGGAGACTTTAACACCCCACTGTCAACATTAGACAGATCAATGAGACAGACAGAGAGTTAACAAGGATATCCAGGAATTGAACTCAACTCTGCACCAAGCGGACCTAATAGACATCTACAGAACTCTCCACCCCAAATCAACAGAATATACATTCTTCTCAGCACACATCTCACTGATTCCAAAATTGACCACATAGTTGAAAGTAAAGCACTTCTCAGCAAATGTAAAAGAACAGATATCACAACAAACTGTCCCTCAGACCACAGTGCAATCAAACTAGAACTCAGGATTAAGAAATTCACTCAAAACCTCTCAACTACCTGGAAACAGAGCAACCTTCTCCTGAATGACCGCTGGGTAAATAACAAAATGAAAGCAGAAATAAAGATGTTCTTTGAAATCAATGAGAACAAAGGCAAAACATACAAGGATCTCTGGGACACATTTAAAGCAGTGTGTAAAGTGAAATTTATAGCACTAAATGCCTACAAGAGAAAGCCGGAAAGATCTAAAATTGACACCCTAACATCACAATTAAAAGAACTAGAGAAGCAAGAGCAAACACATTTAAAAGCTAGCAGAAGGCAAGAAATGACTAAGATCAGAGCAGAACTGAAGGAGATACGGACACAAAGAAAATTCAAAGAAATCAGTGAATCCAGGAGGTGGTTTTTTGAAAAGATCAACAAAAAAGGTAGACTACAGCAAGACTAATAAAGAAGAAAAGAGAGAAGAATAAAATAGATGCAAAAAAAAAATGATAAAGGGGATATCACCACCGATCCGACAGAAATACAAACTACCATCAGAGAATACTATATGCACCTCTATGCAAATAAACTAGAAAATCTGGAAGAAATGGATA
>NW_012116032.1:2493562-2494775 GCF_000951035.1 Colobus angolensis palliatus | reverse complement strand
AAATCAATAAATGTAATCCATCATATAAACAGAACCAAAGACAAAAACCATATGATTATCTCAATAGATGCAGAAAAGGCCTTTGACAAAATTCAACAGCCCTTCATGCTAAAAACTCTCAATAAATTAGGCATTGATGGGATGTATCTCAAAATAGTAAGAGCTATTTATGACAAACCCACAGCCAATACCATACTGAATGGGCAAAAACTGGAAGCGTCCCCTTTGAAAACTGACACAAGACAAGTATGCCCTCTCTCACCACTCCTATTCAACATAGTGTTGGAAACTCTGGCCAGAGCAATCAGGCAGGAGAAAGAAATAAAGGGTATTCAATTAGGAAAAGAGGAAGTCAAATTGTACCTGTTTGCAGATGACATGATTGTATATCTACAAGACCCCATAGTCTCAGCCCCAAATCTCCTTAAGCTGATAAGCAACTTCAGCAAAGTCTCAGGATACAAAATCAATGTGCAGAAATCACAAGCATTCTTATACACCAAAAACAGACAAACAGAGAGCCAAACCATGAGTGAAATCCCATTCACAATTGCTTCAAATAGAATAAAATACCTAGGAATCCAACTTATAAGAGATGTGAAGGATCCCTTAAGGAGAACTACGAACCACTGCTCAACAAAATAAAAGAGGAAACAAACAAATGGAATAATATTCCATGCTCATGGATAGGAAGAATCAGTATCATAAAAATGTCCATACTGCCCAAGGTAGTGTATAGATTCAATGCCATCCCCATCAAGCTACCAATGACGTTCTTCACAGAATTGGAAAAAACTACTTTAAGGTTCATATGGAACCAAAAAAGAGCCTGCATTGCCAAGTCAGTCGTAATCCAAAAGAACAAAGCTGGAGGCATCACACTGCCTGACTTCAAACTATCCTACAGGGCTACAGTAACCAAAATAGCATGGTACTGGTACCAAAACAGAGATATAGACCAATGGAACAGAATAGAGCCCTCAGAAATAATACCACACACCTACAACCATCTGATCTTTGTCAAACCTGACAAAAACAAGAAATGGGGAAAGGATTCCCTATTTAATAAATGGTGCTGGGAACAATGGCTAGCCACATGTAGAAAGCTGAAACTGGATCCTTCCTTACACCTTATACAAAAATTAATTCAAGATGGTTTAAAGACTTAAATGTTAGACCTAAAACCATAAAAACCCTAGAAGAAAACCTAGGC
>NW_012116032.1:2488959-2489697 GCF_000951035.1 Colobus angolensis palliatus | reverse complement strand
CAACGAACTAGAAAAGCCAAAATAAACCAAACCCCAAATTAACAAAATAAATAATAAAAATCACAGCAGATATGAATAAAATTGAGACTAAAAAATACAAATGATCAATGAAAAAAAGAGGATCCTAAAAGTAGCAAGAGAAAAGAAGCAAAAGGATGAGTTCATGTCCTTTGTAGGGACCTAGATGAAGCTGGAAGCCATCATTCTCAGCAAACTATTGCAAGGACAAAAAAATCAACCACTGCATGTTCTCACTCATAGGTGGGAACTGAACAATGAGAACACTTGGACACAGAAAGGGGAACATTACACACCAGGGCCTGTCATGGGGTGGGGGGAGTGGTGAGGGCTAGCATTAGGAGATATACCTATTGTAAATGATGAGGTAATGGGTGCAGCACACCAACATGGCACTTGTATACATATGTAACAAACTTGCACATTGTGCACATGTACCCTAGAACTTTAAGTATAATAAAAATATAATAAAAATTTAAAAAGAAAAGAATCAAAACAAGATAACGATTGTCTGTGGATGACAAAAGTCTTAGGATAGCCATGACACAATCAACAAGAAAATCTGGTAATCAGGCCGGGTGTGGTGGCTCATGCCTGTGATCCCAGCACTGTGGAAGGCCGAGGCAGGTGGATCACCTGAGGTTAGGAGTTCGAGACCAGCCTGGCCAACATGGTGAAACCCTATCTCTACTAAAAATACAAAAATTAGTGGGGCATGGT
>NW_012116032.1:2483594-2488204 GCF_000951035.1 Colobus angolensis palliatus | reverse complement strand
AAGGCCGAGGCAGGTGGATCACCTGAGGTTAGGAGTTTGAGACCAGCCTGGCCAACATGGTGAAACCCTATCTCTACTAAAAATACAAAAATTAGTGGGGCATGGTGGTGCATGCCTGTAACCCTAGCTACTTGGGAGGCTGAGGCACGAGAATCACTTGAACCCAGGAGACAGGTTGCAGTGAGCCGAGATTTTGCTGTTGCACTCCAGCTTGGGTGACAAGAGCAAAACTCCATCTCAGAAAAAAAAAAAAAGAAATCTGGTAATCTCTGTGGAACACAATAATTTAACATAACAATTACAATTATTGGTTACATACTGAGGAATATCAGAATTATAGGAATCTCATATAATTTTCAAATACATATTAACATATTTATAGGAATATAATCTAACGAAAGCTAAACAACATTTTTAATTTAACAACGTTTCTTGTATGGGTTTAATATACCAAATGAGCCAAATATATCTCTTTTGGACCTAAAAGGACCTAATGCTTGATTTGATCTTGAAAAGTTTGTCAGATATCAAAAGGTCTAAAATACTTGATTGATAAAGCAAAATAGAATCCCAGGCTATAAGCCATTTGTTTAGCCAAAGTGAGAACTCTAAAAGTTTTTTATTTTTTGAGACAGAGTCTCGCTCTGTCGCCCAGGCTGGAGTGCAGTGGCCGGATCTTGGCTGGCCCGCCACCTCGCCCAGCTAGTTTTTTTTGTATTTTTTTAGTAGAGACGGGGTTTCACCGGGTTAGCCAGGATGGTCTCAATCTCCTGACCTCGTAATCCGCCCATCTCGGCCTCCTAAAGTGCTGGGATTATAGGCTTGATCTACCGCGCCCGGCCTCTAAAAACTTTTTAAGCCAAAAACCTTTACTCATTGATAGAGGGGAGACTCCACTTTCCAAACAAAAAGACAGCATGAGGCCAGTTGAATCTATTTTCTCCTCCCTCTTTTTTCTGTAGTTATTTAAAAGGCAAAGAAAAATCTTTTGCTCTCCCTTTTAGACGATTAGTCTCTTAAGTACCTGTTCCCTGTCCTAAACAATTGTCAGTAAGGCAACTCTAATTTGTATTTCTAAAGGGACAACTCTTAGGTGAAATAAGATAGAGAATTTCTATTTTAATCAAACCAAGAAAATATGGTTTGAGTAAGAGTTCAGGTGAGATAGCTAGGAAAAGCGGATACTCTGACGCATGGAGAGTTTTCAAGAATCCCATTTTTACACTGAATCTTGGGTCCCAAAAAAGAGAGAAATACTATGGGATGGGAGAGTGCAACACTTTCACAGTGTAGTTCATCGCAAGGACATTTCTCCAAGGCTGGTGGGCAACCCGACTCCAATCAGCCCACTCTGTAATCAGCCCATCCCCCATTCTATACCTTCTAGGGGCTCAAGAGCATGTTTTTCTTATCTAAATGCACAAAGAAAGGAGTACCGGCTTGTAGTAGTAGCCACTCACTATAAACAATTGCCATTAGACATTTTTAAAAGTGTATCTCTTATTTAGCTATTGCAAATTAAGGGTGTTTTTTAATAATGCAAAGTAATTTCTGATGCCCACAAAAGTCAAAGAGGTCAGGTAACACAATGCAAAACAGAGCAGAGCCTTAGTTGAGAGGGATCTGCCCACTTACAATTATTTGGGTTCCATGAGGAAAGCAGATATTTCTCCCAAAATGAGGCCTGCGGGACCTCCTGTTTTTCCCAAGGCTGTCACAGATTACCTTAGGTCCTCTCACGTGAACTTGAGGGTAGCAAGAGGACAGACAAAAATAAATGGAGAAACAATTCAGTCAGCTAAGAGGAAATATTATATATTATATAATATAATATAATATAATATATTACATAAAATATATATTATAAAATATATATGTATTTTATTTAATAAATTATATGTTATAAAATTTGTATAATAAATTATATATAGTATATATTTATAAATATATACAATATATAATATTTTATATTATATATTGTATATTATGTATATTAAATATATGATATATTTTATAATATATAATATTTTATATATTTTCTATATATAAATAAATATATATTTTTTTTTTTCAAAAAACAAGATCCAAGAAGAGAAAAAAACATAATGGCCTTTTAAGTACAGGTATATCTTGGATATCCCCTTTTAATTAATTTCACTTCTAAACATAGAGCTCTCTTATTTAAAAATTCTTTTAAATCTTTTATTACCAGACTCTAGCTGGGACAAATAGCTGACACCTCTAGCTTTTAAGCCTTCTGTTTTCCCAAAGGTATTTTCCCAATTGGTTTCCTGATTGAAACCAATAAGTCTTAAGTAAAGTTATGATTTAACCACAGAATCACAAGTTGTCTCCAAAAAGATGGCAAGTCTTTTTTTTAAAAGGCAAGTGGTTTTTACAAGAGCTCGAATTGCCCCAAAGATAACTCAAAGAAAAAAAATTTCAAGAGACAGGCTCAGAAGTTGTTCATGGAGGAGAAAAGAATCAACAAGTATTAAAGGTCACAAACCAGAAAGAACCTATTCCTTAAGCTGAGAATTGAACCGAGGCCACACACATCATGAAAGGGCAAGGTCTATAGCTACTGAGCTACAACATATGGCAGTTGCCACTGATCTTCCCAGAAGGAGCCTAGAGCAGTCATGTTTTAGGTTGCAAAATATTTTTAACTGCTCAATATAACTTCTTACTTTTTAAAAAATTTTGCATTTTACTCTTTTGACCAGGATGCTCAAGATCATTTTAAAGGCTAGCTATGACATTATTATGCATCCTTCTTTTATTTTAAACCATTTTTTCTTTAATTGTTGAGAATAAGAGATCTCTAAAGTCCTTTTCTTTTGATGGTGTACTTAGCTCCAACAGTGAGTGAATCCAAAAGCCTTTTGAAGTTCAGATAGTAATTTTAGAGGTTTTTACTATATAAGCAAAAGGTATATCTAGAGGGAGTAGAGGAGACATCTCCGTGGTCCCCAATAATTCATTCTCAGAAATGACCTAAGATAGCAAAAGACAACTAAAGCCAAATAGAGATGGGAACTTTTAAGACAAAATTCACTCAAGAGCATGACATATTCAGGGTAAAGAGTGTGCTGATGCAGCTCAGACTCCAGGTCCTTTCAGGCTAACTGCCTGACATGAACCTGAAATTTCCAGCCCTCCAGATGGTAGACACCAAGAGAGGTACCTCCACATGGTCACAAGGTCAAGCTCCCAAGGACATAAAACAAGATGATAGGGAAACCTCATCTGGCTTTTGTTTCAGGGACCCACAGCAAAGTTTGTAGCTCAGCAGTCTGCAAGGCTTGCTTGCAATAGAAGGCTTACAGAGGGCCTAGGCTTGTATTTTATCCTATGGGGCCACACTTTATGACAGAACAACACAGAAAGACAAATTTATATAGCTCAAAGTACACCAGATTTGCTACAGATGAAGGCTAGTCTCACAAATTCCTTTTCCCTTTAATCAGAGCCTTGCAGGGGAGACAAACAGTGATTTTTACCATTTCATCAACTGGTTTACACAGAGAGAGAGGCCAGGAGTCTGGCTGGTAAGAAATTTTTACCCTTTTTCTGGCATGTCAGGTTTTAGGATTTCCTCTCTCTGCAGCTTCTGGAAGAGCAGAGTGGCTTTTGATGACCCCACTCACTGTGCCATAGCTGTGGGGGAAAAGCCATGCTACAAAAAAACAAACACAAAAAGCACATCTTTTTCTGTTTTATGGAATCATAGGCAAAAGTCTCATTTTTTACAAGATGCCACCCAATAGGAGGCATAGGGGAATATGTTGTCACATCAAACACACAAAATGGAAAAATGGATTAGGACGTGAGCAGCTCAAACTCTGGAACCATGTGCTGTCAATTCTCTCCTCAAAAGGCAGCACCCAGAGTCCACTGGATAACATGCCCAAAAAGATAGACAACAGAAAAGTCCACAGGCTTCCCTTTCCCACAGGTGTGGGAAAGGGAGGAAAAGTGCTTAGCAGACTTAAAGATGAAAGTCCTACCAGCTGAACCAATCAGCCATTGCAATCTGTCCTGCACAGGTGTCTATTCAATTTGAACCGATGAAGTTAATGAAAAGTAGGAAGAAAGAAGAAGGAAAAAGAAAGACACAACAAATAGGGGACAGGAGGAGAGAGAAAGCATTGTCTGGCAGTCTCGGGGAGGCAAGAGGAAAACTCACCAGTCGTGGCAATGCTGAGTCAAAGATTCAGGTGACCACCTGTCACCCGTCACCCATGAAGGGGGCACACACACCCCACCATCCTGCTGGCTCACAAGCCTCCTCCTTGGAGAAAAATGCTCCCCACATCTCATAATCCCTTCACGGTTGCCAGAGAACATGTTACAGACCACAGGCTCTTTGGCTCCTGTGTAACAGAAGTTAACACAGGGCCAACAAGATTTCCCAGACAAGGCTTTTATTTTGGGACTTGTGCTTGAGCACAAGGGAGACAGCAGAGGTGAGGTATAAGGATCCTCTGGCTGGCTCTCTGAAAAAGCCAAAATCTGCAGCAGGTTTTTTTTTTTTTTTTTTTTTTTTTTTTTTTTTGAGATGAAGTATTGCTCTCTGTTCCCCAGGCTGGAGGGCAGTGGGCCGAGCT
>NW_012116032.1:2390261-2483544 GCF_000951035.1 Colobus angolensis palliatus | reverse complement strand
TTTTTAATTTTTATTAAGCAAAGCACAGGAATTGACATCAGGGGTAAGGTATGCAGGCCGAGCTGGGCAAAGCACATGAGACGTAGGGTATGCAGGTCAGTGCATCTTGTTGCTATGGTTATATGGAGTAATGGGCCACCTGGTGGTCTGGCCAGTAGCAATAAGGCTGTAAATCAATTGTTTAGCATTCCTTCCCAAGGTGGGACACTTCACAAGATTCATCCAATGTTTAGTTCTCCTAAAGCCAATTTCTGGAATTCTTTAAGTGAAAGGCATGGTTAACCATTATGAAAGCACAGAATGGCAACTATTTCCTATGTGTGACTAAAGCCTGGGGTTAGTGGGCATAGCATCAGTGAGGTAGGGGTACAGGTTTTCTGAAGAGAAGAGGAAAAAAAAAAACTACATGAAGAATGAGTAGTATCCCATCCTATTCTATCTCCAATAGATTTTAAAATAGATAGACAGAAAGAAATACTTTTCTTACTGTTAGTACTGTAGCAGGACGAGCCACAGACAAAACCTCGCAGACAACAAATTGTAGAAGGAAGGGCTTTATTCAGCTGGGAGCATCAGCAACCTACTGTCTTAAAGTCTGAACTCCCCAAGTGCATAATTTCCGTACCTTTTAAGGGCTCACAACACTAAAGATTTTACATGAAAGAGTTGTGACTGATTTGAGCAAGCAGCAGGTACGTGACAGGGACTGCATGCACCAGTGGTCAGAGTCAAACAGAACAGGGCAGGGAGTTTCCCAATGTTCTTCTATACAATGTCAGGAACATTGGTTTCTAAGTCATGAGTTGATTTTTAACTACTAGGTTTAGGTCAGGCAGACCCAGGCCTGGTTCCGGGCCTGGTGCCGGGCTGCCTGTCTTTGGTTTTACGTCATTGTTTTTTCTTCATTTGTATACTCTTAAAACTGAGTATAAAACAATACAAAACAATATTAGAGGGTCTCTCTCTTTGCTCATTTCCCCCCTTTTGAGACTCTCACTTTTTATTGGTGGGTGTTCTCACTCTTATTTTTGCTACTTATGTCTTTTTGTGCAATAGACTGATAGTGATTCATATAGTACAGTTGTGCTAAAGCATTTTGGTGAACTAAGATAGCGATGAAGCTTTTTTATCATTTGAAGAAGTACAGGTAGCAAACATCGGAGCAGTAAGCAGATTTTTATTACCATTATAACTTTTATTATAAGAGTTTTAAATCCTCCTAGTGCTGGGAACTAATTTTTAAACATGGCTTCAGGGTTGAATTCATGCTACACTTGTACAGGCACATGTGACTATATCGTTAACTACTTGCTTTTGATTATCTATGTGTAGACAGTAATTAGTAAGGTTAAATTTCTTATAGACCTCTCTTTCAGCAGCTAGCAAGTAGTCAAGAGCCAATCTATTTTGATAGATAGCACTTCTTATCTGAGTTTCTTGCTGGGCCAGAATAGTCAAGGCTTGACTGGTTTTATTAGTGATGATTTTTAAAACAGCTTGCAACCATATGATACAATTGAGCATGTAAATGGGGGTCCAGTATTCCCATGAGCCATCTTGTATCTAAGTGGCAGGCCTATAGTATTGTACAAATTTTAAGAAGGTTATTTATTATCTTTTTAATTACTTGTGGCTATGCTTCATTTTCTGTGGGAAGCACAGACAGGGAAGCCCAGAAGTTCACCTGTCTTCATGGGCAGTAAGAAGAAATATGGTTTAATAGTGCCAATAACACAACTACCTGTCTACTGGTCAGGCAGCTTAGCATAGGCTCTATGTCTACATATCCAGTATAACCCGGTGGGGGCAGTCTAGTCCTGGTGGAATTCTGGGTGGAACTGTTTTTGCAGTACTATTATACAGCTTTTGCCTAAGACAACTAAGCCAGCCTACAGGATAAGTGAATCCTTTTCCTTCTCTAGCTATGCAATACTGTCTAATAATTGGGACGTTTAGAACCCAAAAATTGTCAGGGTGGTTCTTTTGGGCCAGGAACGCATCAGGAACTGGGCTTGTAGGAACTAATTTTTGGGCTTCCCATGGCCATGGATCTCCTGTTACAGTTCCTCCACAAACATAACATGAAGTGACTTTTAGAGACTGGGCTACATATTCGGCTAATTGCAAAAACAAATTTTTAGTTTTTCCTGGAATCTCAGGCACTGGCACATTTAGTTCATCATAGAAAGTCTGAAATACGGGTTCTAGAGAGTATTTTTGAACCTTGCCTTTTATTAGGATGCTTAAGCTAGGATCTAGTCATTTTCCATCAATGCCTAATGTTACATATTTTTTTTGGTCCATTTTGGGTCTGAGGGGTTTGTGATAACCAGTTCTAAAGGATTGCAGCTCCCACTTGTGCAGGAGGGGCTGACTTTTCCTTTTTGGAGCCAAACAGGATCTTTTTTATTTTTTATTTTTTTTCAAGTAGCCCAAATGACATAAGACCAGTATTGCCACATTTCACATAAATATGATTCTTGACAGATATACTTATTTTCTGCTGTGTAACTTTTTTCTCAGTCTAGAGAACCGCATCCCATCTCATGCTGCTTACTATTAATAACGGCACAGGCATCAAATTTTAAGGTTACATTTTTGGGGACCCCTCTTTCTTCTGTTTTAGCTATTACTTTACTTGTGTCACTTAGAAAAGGATCAGTCCTTAATTTTATTTTAAAAACTGTGATCATGGGAGGCTTAAAATTGGTCATAATATGCATCAGGTTGGTTATTTCCTGGGCTACATACCTTGGATAGAATAGCATTATACAAACAAGTTTCTTTTTAGAGTTCTGGTACACTTATAATAACCATAAAATAATAGGACTGTAGCAGTCTTTTGTCCTACATCAGTGATTTGATGTATACACTGGGAGCAGCCCTCAGTCTGAGGAAGGTCAGTTGAAGTCTTTACTGTACAGTTCAAATTTTAAGGAAAATGAGTCCCACGATGAGTTTCCTCATACTTCGGCCATGTGTGGACCAGTCAGCTTCCGGGTGTGACTGGAGAAGGGCTTGTTGTCTTTTTCAGAGTCACTTTGCAGGGGTTAGTGAAGCTGCTCCCATCCATGTACAGCTCCCAGTCTACAGATGTTTAAGGGTGGTCTCGGAGGTTAGGCCCACTAGAACAAACTGAGTGCAATACTTTTACACAGTTATGTTTAACAGGGCTCTTTGATACCAGGAGCAAGGTGGTGGGTTTAGGGTGTTGCAAACTTCAATGGTTATGTGGGGAATTTTATAGAGCAAGCTTTGGTATCTAGTTAGTCTAGTATTTATTAGCTAATGGTGTCCTTTGGTATTTATTGAAATCACCACAGCATGGGGGGACTTTATGTTTAGGTTTTGTCTAAGAGTTAGCTTATCTGCTTCTTGTGCTAATAGGGCCGTTGCCACCAGGGCCCTTGGACATGGGGACCAGCCTTTGGAAACCCCATCTAGTTGTTTTGAGAGATAGGCCGCTGGCCTTGGCCAGGGCCCTACAGTCTGGGTTAAAACTCCAACTGCCTTTTTCTTTTTTTTTTTTGACATATAGAGTGTAAAGAGTTTTGTCAGGTCAGGTAGCCTCAGGGCTGGGGCCAACATGAGTTTTTCTTTTTAACTCATGAAAAGCTCATTCCTGTTGGTTGTAATAGATGTAGTTTATTTAATGTACATTTTTATTGACTGTCATCTACCAAAATACTAACTTAAATCTTGTAACTATTTGATTTCAAGCTTTAAATTGATCTGGTATTTCTTGTGGGGCTCTAATTGCATCTAAATAGATGTGAGAGTTGAAAGATCTATAAGGGGCTTCTCGTGCTTTATGATGTCTTATTATTATTATTATTATTATTATTTCTGATTGATGAAATGCCAGGGTGAAAGGGATAGCCAAATGGACTAAAGCACAAGTGCCTCTCTAGTTATTTGGCAGAGTGCCCAGTAAAGGTCCACGACAATACCACCACACATCCGATCAGGCATGAACAAGGGCTGATTGATTGATAAACTCTTGAAAATTCTTAAGCTCACTGCAACCCTTCAGGTCTCCAAGGAATACTAAGTCTCCTCCTTGCCGTGAGAGACATGAAGTGAACTTAGTGTTGGGAGACGGAAGCCGGATGGCCCTCGGGGGCTGACCCACAGGGACTTTGGGATATAGCAGAGAGAACTTGGCATGACTTATTACTCCAGGCTGTAGAATCCTGGAAAAGAGCCACCATGCAGCCCTCGCCTGGTCGACTAGAGGACCACCTTCGTGGAAGGGGAACAATCAGGGCTTCTGGCCTGCCATGTGCACAAGCATAACAATTGCTTTTGTTTAATGTGCAGATGGAATATTTGATCCATTTTAACTAGGCATTTGCATCTTGGTATGCTGTCTTAATTGGCAAAGTTTATTTTAAGTCTTTAACTTCTATGATCCTGTAGTAAAATGAACGTTTCCTTTAGCACCTATTTTTATTAGTTTTTAGACCAGAAAAAGCTAAACACCATTTTATATTTAAGAATGCTTTTTGTATGATTTTTATACCAGATAAGTTAAATTTTACCTTTATATTAGTGTGTTATTAATGTTAATCTTAATTTTAAAAACCTCGTAGACATATTTATTCAACTTTTTATGTTTCACCATCAGGTAAGATTTTATAGACTCTTTTTCACCTTTTATAATTTTTGTTAAAGAGCAGGTTGATGCTTTAAGAAAAACATGTTGCATTTTTACTTTAATGTCCAGTTCACAGAAAAACTGGATGATACCTTTTTAACTTTAGCTAATATGTTCACACACAGAAATTTTTTTACAATTAATGTTTTAAAACTTGCTTAAACTTTTAAAACAATAATTTTTTAACATTTTCATGTAGGTAAAAATCCACATTCTTATGCCTCCTTATAATCTTTTTACTAAAGGTGTATTTTACTTTTTTTATACACCTTACACATAAACTGTAGTCAGGAGGCCTTATTACTTTTAAATTATATAACATTTTTTGTATAAAAATTTTTTTATAACTTTTTTCTTTTATGACTTTCACAGACAATTTTTTGACATGTTTCAACTTTTTGACTTATTACAAACTTTTTAAAAAAATAACCAGTTAATTTATTTCAGGACAAGAATTTATCATATAACTTTTTTTATATAAATTCTGCCTCTCCGCTTTTTTTCCTTTCTTGAAATTTTCCAACAAAGTTCCTAGTGGGCTTATTTTGCGCCTGACCCATGTTTTCTCAAGACAAAATACCACACTCACACCACACACACTCACCGCAAAACAAAGAACAGGTAAAGAGTGCACACACACACTTTTGTCATTTATAACAAACCAAAATCAAAATACCATGAAATCCAAAATTCAAGTACTGAGAAATTTAAGCCAAGTCAAAAACCAAAACCAAAGTATCCAGCAATTCAAGTCAAGTCAAAACCAGAACAAAAGTGCCAATACAGGCACACTGTAGTTGATCAGGCCACGCTTTCACTCAAATGGAGTGGGACAATTTCCAAAGTCTAGTCTCTCCAAGTCAAGTCAAGTCAAAACCAGAACAAAAGTGCCAATACAGGCACACGATGGGTGGTCAGGCCACCCTTCCACTCAGATGGAATGGGGCAAGTTCCAAAGACTAGTCTTACCAAGTCCAGTCAAGTCAAAACCAGAACAAAAGTGCCAATACAGGCACACGGTGGGTGATCAGGCCACGCTTCCACTCAGATGGAGTGGGGCAAGTTCCAAAGGCTAGTCTTACCAAGTTTCAGATGTTGGGACTCCAGGTGCCAGTTCCTTCCCTGTGTTCAGCCACTGTGTTAATCCTCTGTGGGGGACTGCTAGGCGCTGCTCTGGTGAGGCGTTCCACCGGGACAGCTGCCTACCCAGAAGCGCTCTTTGGATCGCGTCACTCAGGCTGGTCAGAGTCCCCCCGCAGGGATGCTCCACAGGGCAAGCCTAAGCCGCCTAAGGGGCTGCCTCAGCCGTCCCTTAGTTCTTGCATCTCGGTCAGGGAACCAAGAAATGCAGCAGGACAAGCTGCAGACAAAACCTCTCAGACACTGAGTTGTAGAAGGAAGGGCTTTTATTCAGCTGGGACCATCGGCAAGCTACTGCCTTAAAATCCAAGCTGCCTGAGTGCACAGTGTCTGTCCTTTCTAAGGGCTCACAACACTAAAGATTTCACATGAAAGGGTCGTGTTTGATTTGAGCAAGCAGCAGGTATGTGACAAGGGCTGCATATACCGGTGGTCAGAGTGAAACAGAAGAGGGTAGGGAGTTTCACAATGTTCTATACAATGTCAGAAACATTGGTTTCTAAGTCAGGAGTTGATTTTTAACTACTAGGTTTAGGCCAGGCAGACCCAGGCCTGATTCCGGGCCTGGCGCCAGGCTGCCTGTTTTTGGTTTTACTTCATTGTTTTCTCTTAAAATAGGTACTGAGGCTGCACTCCATCATGGCGCAGGATCAAGGTGAAAAGGAGAACCCCATGCGGGAACTTCGCATCCGCAAGCTCTGTCTCAACATCTGTGTTGGGGAGAGTAGAGACAGACTGACTGGAGCAGCCAAGGTTTTGGAGCAGCTCACAGGGCAGACCCCTGTGTTTTCCAAAGCTAGGTACACTGTCAGATCCTTTGGCATCCGGAGAAATGAAAAGATTGCTGTCCACTGCACAGTTCGAGGGGCCAAGGCAGAAGAAATCTTGGAGAAGGGTCTAAAGGTGCGGGAGTATGAGTTAAGAAAAAACAGCTTCTCAGATACTGGAAACTTTGGTTTTGAGATCCAGGAACACATCGTTCTGGGCATCAGGTATGACCCAAGCATTGGTATCTACGGCCTGGACTTCTGTGTGGTGCTGGGTAGGCCAGGTTTCAGCATCGCAGACAAGAAGCGCAGGACAGGCTGCACTGGGGCCAAACACAGAATCAGCAAAGAGGAGGCCCTGCGCTGGTTCCAGCAGAAGTATGATGGGATCATCCTTCCTGCCAAATAAATTCCCGTTTCTATCCAAAAGACCAATAAAAAGTTTTCAGTGAAAAAAAAAAATAGGTACTGAGTACAAAACAATATAAAACAATATGAGAGGGTCTCTCTCTTTCCTCAGTACCGTTAAATTTGAAATCTGAATCTGCTATATATAATTTATATCATAAATTTTGTAAAGTCTTAAAATTTGAATGAAAATTTTAGAATCTCCTGAGTCCATTTAAATTACATTCAAGGGCAAGGAACAGCAACCCTAATAGAAAAAATTAACATGTAAACATTTAAGTGCTTATTCAACTACAGGAATTCTAGGGATAGAGAGAAGTGAGGAAAGCATAGTAGTTCAGGGATGTCACTAGCAATGGCTCTGGCTCTCTCTCTCTCTCTCTTCTCTGCTATCCTTAACATATAGGTCTTCATCCTTGTGCTTTTCATTTTAAGGTCATAAGATGGCTGCTGTATTTGCAACAATCCTGTTTCAGGAAGGAGAGAAATAAAAGAGCAAAAAGAAAACAAAAGCACATGCCCATCAGCTCTGTGCCTCAGAAGCTCCTCTCCTCATTAGCCAGATCTGGTTCATACAACATTTCAGTTACCTCCTATTGTATAACAACACACCACAATACTTAATGGTGAGGACTAAAATCTGACCTTTTCTTCTCTTGCCAAAATTCCCATCTAAGGGGCCTGGAAAGTATTGCCCTACAAACCATAAAATCTCATTAAATGTTTATTAACCAAGTATAATGTGGCTTACTTTCCAACCTGACTCTGGTGTAGCGTCACATGATAGATAGCAAATCCTGAAGGAAATCAAAATATTTCACCCCAAAATACTTTTATCTGATGTATTTAGAAATAGCTACCACAGGGTCAACAAGTTGAAATGGCCCTGCAAAGTCATATTTTGTGGGAGAAATTTGCACCTGTACAGAATCTCCATTAATGCGGCAGGTCTATCCTTTCTAGGCCTTTCCTGGATCTAGGAGAGATTAACTGTGAGTCTTACACCTTTAAGGCTTGAAAAGAGATATTTACCATCTATTCTCACCCAGGGCTGCCATCTGAGAGCTTTATCTACATAACAAAAACCTTAACTCAAGCATTCCTTTTTACTGAATCCAAGTCTTTGGACAATAGTTTAACTCTCTCAATTAATTGTCAACTAAAGAATCCCTAAAACCCACCTATGACTTACAAGTTCCCCACTACACAACCCCCAACTCCACATTGAGATGTCCCACCTCACCCTGCAGAATCTTCCACATATAAACCCAAACTATAACCTGACCACCTCAGATACACTTTCCCAGGACCTCTTGAGGTTGTATAACCCCAGACCATGGTCACTTATACTGGCTCAGAATAAGCCTCTTGACACCTATCTTGGCAGAATTTAGTTTTATTTCATCATCAATATCTTTATAAAACAAGAAAATAGCAGACAATTCTTCCATTTGCATACATTTCACTAGGAAAGGCCAGAGGATCTAAGATGGCTTCATCTATAAATCTGGCATTCAACTGGGATGGCTAGAGTGACTGGGAGTTGGCTGGACCTCTCTATATGATTTTTTTTAACGATTTTTCTTCCTCCAAGATTTTTGTCTCTGTCCCCATGGATTTTTTTCTAGCCAGTAGCTGGAATTCTTTACACGATGGGTGGCTTCTAAGAGAGTGACAAACAGAAGTTGCAAAGTCTCTTAAGATCTAAGTCCAGGCATCAACCAATATCACTTCAACACAGTCTACTAGTCAAAACACAACCAGCTATATTAGTCTGTTTTCACAATGCTATAAATAAATATCCAAGTTTCAATTGACTGACAGTTTCACATGTCTGGGGGGCCTCAGGAAACTTACAATTATGGCAGAAGGCAAAGGGACCTTCTTCACATGGCATCAGAGAGAGAAGAGTGGAAGAGCAAAGGGAGAAGAGCCCCTTTGAGAACTCACTCACTGTCATGAGGACAGCATGGAGGAAACTGCCTCTATGATCCAATCACCACTCAAAGGTCTCTCCCTTGACACGTGGGGACCACAACTGAAGATGAGATTTGTGTGGGGACACAAAGCCAAACCATATTACAGCCCAGATTCAAAGGCAGAGGAAAACAGAATTTACCTCTTCTTAGAAGGAGGGGCATACTTATACAAGGATGGAAGGACTCACTGATGGCCATCTTTGCAAATAATCCACCACACATACATACTCTATTCCAATTGCTGTTCAGAAAAAGTTTCAGTAGATCAAAGAATGCTCACAACAGTATCTGCCTTAATTCAAATACCTTTTTTTGTTTTTGAGGAATTTCCATTCTTTTTTTTTTGTAACACAAATATATATGATACTCACACATATATATGATAGTGTTTACTTAATTTAACTTACTATATAGTTTAATTTTAACTTTAAAGATAGAAAACATTTGTGTGGATGAACTATAGGTAATTTTTTGTTATATTTTCCATTATCTCTGATTTTTTATAATTATAATGTTACTTCTGTATTATTAAAAAATAATAAATGCTCTTCTCTGAAAGCTAAATATTTATTGGTGGTACCTTTTATAGATGTAACAAAAGTGATACACACATTCCCTTATAGCTGGATATTTAGATTGTTTATAATTTTCTCATTAAATCATGCAAAGATAAATGTATACAAATCTGTTTTCTAAGAAATAATATTTCTATTAGACTTTGGCCAGCATTATATAAAACAGTCTGTCTAATCATATCTTCAGCAACATTGACGATTTCTGTGTTTTTGGCATTTATTACAACTTATTTTTACTTGCTTTTCTTTTTTTTTTTTTTTTAAACAAAGTCTCATTCTGCTGCCCAGGCTGGAGTTCAGTGGCATGATTTCAGCTCACTGCAACCTCTGCCTCTCAAGTTCAAGTTATTTTCCTGCCTCAACCTCCCGAGTAGCTGTGATTACAGGCACACACCACCGTGCTGGGCTAATTTTTGTATTTTTAGTAGAGATGAAGTTTCACCATGTTGGCCAGGCTGGTCTCAAACTTCTGACCTCAGGTGATCTGCCCACCTCGAGCTCCCGAAGTGCTGGGATCACAGGCATGGGCCACTGTACCCGGCCTTTTAATTGCTTTTCTATGATTAGTGAGTTTGAGAGTTTACACAATTTTTTGTGGCCATTATTTTTTTTTTTATTGTATGCATTGTCTACAGTTTTTCTGTCGGGAGCTAAAACATCTTTTCATTGTTTTTTGAAAGTTTTTATATGGTAAGCATATTAATTTCTTGTGTATAGTTTATTACATTTTCCTAGTTTCTCATTTGCCTTTTGGAGGTTTTTCCCATACAGAAAGTTTTAAATTTTGTATTTCATTTGTATTTTCTTACATAGTGTATATTTTTAGATGATACACACCTATTCTGCTAATATTTAAAATTTCTCCTAGTATATTTTAGTTTTTTTATATTTAACTTTTTGATTCACTACTGCTTGCTATTGGTACATGATATAATGAGGTTTAAGGTGACAACTCCCATTCCCACTCTGAAGAAAAAGGCCATTTCTCAATGTCATTTGTTGAAGAATCCATCCATCTACCTCTATATGTATAAATAAATTTTAACGAATATCATATTACATAAACATATATACACAACATATACACTATTGTTTGATCAGTTTATCAATTCTTATAATAACAAATGATGTATTTCTAGTTTTATAATATATTTTTAAATCTATTAGGCCTATTTTCTTAATAGGCAAGTTTCCTGCTTATTTTTTCTCAAAAAAAAAGGCATTTAGCTCCTTTAAGTTTTTAATCATTCCAGATAAATACTCAAACCTTTATTTCACAGTCCTAAAATGATCCTACATTCTTTCCACTTAGAATTATAATGAGTGTATAAATTAATTTGGAAAGAACTGAGATATTTAAAATACTCTCATGAGGAATATTTTGTCTCTACACATGAGTTTTCTCTTTTTTTTTGTAAAGTTCTGTAATTAATGTGAATCATGGTATTTCTTCTTAGGATTTTCCCTTGATAATATTTTGTTGCTATTCAAAATAAATAATTTTCTTTCAGTACATCCACTAAGTAGCAATTATTACATTGAAAAACTCTTGATTTTTTGTATCCTTCATATACCTGATCCATTTTTAGAATCATTTTGTTCATTCAAGGGTTTTCAAATCATTTTCTTGGATATTCTTTGTATATACCATATTGCCAACAAATAAATGTTTTTGTCTCATTTACTGCAAAATAAAAACCTTATTTTTTTCTACTTAATGTCTTATACATTAGCTAGGATTCAAGAATAGTATCATGATCTATTTATTCATTCAACTAATATTTAGTGAAGACCTAGCCTTTTTCTGACTCCTAATCTGCACTAGAATTACATCACTTTTTCAATTTCAGAACCCCATACATGTTTGAAGTGCTCATCCCTTTTTTGTAATTACGGTTCCCATACCATTATTCATTCAGGCTTTTCACAGGGAAGATTTTTTCTTTTTTCTCTTTTTGTCTTTATAATCTTTACACAGAACCACAGAACTTCAAACATTACATATTCACTAGATGTTTTATGAATGGAGGAATGAATGATGCAGTGTGTGGTCAAAGACATGTCTATGGAGAAAAGCCAAGAAGGATGTGTTTATTTAGTATAAATGCATAGCATTTCCATCCACTAAGCTTCATCAACCTGTAACAAAAGAGCTATAATTTTGGAGAACAAAAATATTATGAGCAGTACAGCTGAAATGAAGGGATTGTTATGCCAGGGAATGATCTGTGCAGTGAAAAGCAGCAGGAAACATGGAGGTTTTGCCATGAAATCTTATTTTTAGACTGCTTATACGTAAGATGTTTATGCTTCTCTTAGCACTGAGGAGAGTCTAAGGAACAGGCTCACAATAACTTCTCTTTCATATACCTGGTATTGCATTAACTGTGAGAGTGGAAGGCAGAGTAGCTACACAAATGAAACTAAAGACTTAGATGTTGACTTGTAGGCAAAGTTCAAATTAAACAATGATAAGGTTGGTTAATATGGAGAATAATGGGCAGAAAGAATCACTTTTTAACCTAATTATCAAATTATATCTAGAGTTATCTCAAACACAATTTAGAGATTTAGGAATATATATAGTAATTCTTTGCTTTCATTGTATCTAGTTTTCAATATGTATGCAAAGTCTTTAACAGCCCTAGTTATCAATTTGTATATAAAGTGATTGGGGAAAGAAAAAAATGGATTCTCTAGTCTAGAACATTGGTTTTCAAAACAAGTCCCTTCTATTTCTGTTGGGATGAGATGTCTTAAATAAATAGGGCTCCAAAGATTCCATGAAAACGACTGCTGTAGACTAATTTTATAACTAAATAAGTTTTTCTGAGTAATAGTTCTTGGATTTATGCTGGCTACCTTAGGTCATTCTATTCAAGCTGTAAACAAGATGATACTTGTGGTCCTTTTTGAAGAATACTTTGGAGGGTTAGTAATAGTGGGCCAGGAGGAAAACATTTTCTAAAAACAGCGAAGTCTGCCCATGGAACCCACATTAAGTAAGGAATTCAAAGTAAGTGTACTTTAGGTAACTTAATCAACTTTTAATCTGCTTCATTAAAAATAAAAGATTTGTTAAATAGAAAAGGCTAGGGCATTCCTTCTTGATTAGTACTAGTGGGTAAATGTTGTATAATGGCTGAACTAATCCTTGCCTACTCAAAAATAATGAGATGATAAATTCAAACTAATTGTATTATTTTATTCCTTAAAATAGAACTAATATACCCTAAGTATTTATGAAGAAAGTTTCTGGCACATCCATCACATATAAATTGTCTCATGGACGTAGGTAAAACAAGTTTTGTTTTCATTAATTATGGATAATTAACACATAGTTACTTTACTGTGCTATCATTATAGCTTTCAAAATTGTAATAGAAGAAATTGCACACTAATACTATGCAGATAATAAATTGAACACAAAAGTATGTATCACTCAGGTACAGGATTTTAAATTAGTAAGGTATGATATTATGTTCAATATATAGGATCTGGGGCGATAAAGAGGAAAATAAATAAAGAATTTTCTGATGTAATATTATTCATCAGAGAGAGCCTAGACAGTCAGAAAAGAATATAAATAATAACTAAGGTTAACCAAGAAACTAAATAGTTTGTCCCCTGGGCTTCAGTATTTAAAAAAAAAAAAAAAAATTCCTAAATGACACTAACCCTCTTTCATAGAAAAGAAATCAGAAGAAATCAGATGTCCTTAATGAGCAGTGGCTCTGTAGCTATATTTGTATATTTAATCAAACCTTTCATCATTACAAATTATAAATAAAATTTGAAGCCTTTGCTGCACACATTAGTAGCCAGATGCAACAATGCATACATAAATTATTTTTCACTCTATACATTGAACCCAAGCATGATAAGAAAGAAGCACCTACTATTTTGAAAGTTTCTAGCCTTATTTAATCTAGGCTACTGTGAATAGGAGAAAACTAGTTGCTAAAAGATGGCAGAGTTCACTCAATCCAATGAAATTTTAAAACATCTCAAAGTAAACAAAGCCAGAGAGTTCATCAGCTGATGCTGCCTCATGAGGTTATCTGCATATTAGGTGATCCCAATGGCTACAGAACTGACTTTCAGAACCACTAATGCTTTGAGAAAAAATGTGAACCACATTATGGTTTATAAGATAAATATTGAATGCGTTGTGGGGCCAATTTTCAATTTTATCTTTTTCTAATACATTATCTCAAAGATTCTCATTTTCGCTTCTCTATCACTTAGTAAACATTATATTGTCTTCAATAGCAATCATTCTATGACTGAAAATTATGATTAAACATAATCATTATCATTTGATTATTTAAGTTACTAGCACCCTTTATATACATATATTTGTATATGTAAAGATGCTAGTAATTATTATATATTTATACTTAAATATTTATTTTATATATTTAAATATATATTTGCTTATATATTTATATATGTGTATGTATACAGATGCTTCTTGACTCACAGTGGGATTATTTCCTGATAAACCTATCTAGTCAATAATATTATAAATCAAAAATACATTTAATGCCTCAATAAACCTATTGTGAAGTCAAAAAAATCATAAGTTGAACTGCCGTAAGTCAGGAACCATCTATGTATAACATATATATTATATATTGTATATATACACACACACACATATCAAATCATATAAGCAGCTCCCACACACATAATACAATGTGCCAGGCTCCCTTTTACATACTTTATATATATATTTATTAATTCTCTCAACAACACTGTGTAATAGGTACTATTATTATCCCCTTTTTACTAAAGAAGAAACTGAGAAACAGGGAAGTTAAGTGACTTATCCAAAGTCATACCTGCTGTAGGTAGTGAGACTAGAATTTAAACCTATGTGGTGCAGTATCAATATCCACACTCCTAATTATGTATAGAGGATATTTTAAGAGATTAAAATTTTATTTGCAAATAAGGGATGGACGTTAGTAAATAGTGACCAGTCAACAACAACAATAAAATGCTGACCTAGGGCACCATTCATTCTTAAATATCTGACCAGTAAATGACATGGTAAGTGTTTGCTTGTGTGTATCCTTGTGTCCTTTGTTTGTTGCATGTGAGATAATCCTAAAGGCATGTTTAGCAGCACTTTTTAGAAAAAGATTAGTTATTTTTTAAGGAACATGTACTGTCTATCCATTTAGTTGAGAACACGAATTTTTTTTTTTTTACTTCCTAAAGGGATTTATAGACCCGAAGTATCTTTAGACATTCTCTTCACTTTGACATTTTTCATGTATTCAAATGTTTATATCTTTCAGGATTTAGTAGCCCCTCTACATTTCTTATAAATTCTTCCATACCCTTAATAGTGTGGATCAATCTTTTTCTCATTTTAGTTCCTAAGCACATGTAGCATGTACCATTCATTGGCAAGTAAATGTTTCTTGTCCTACGAAATCTTCTTCTGTCTCATTTTTAAATCTCATTTCATAATTTGAATTCTCATCTCTTTAGCTTGACTGAAAATTCGGGGCTTCTACTTTTTTCCATAATGCATAGAATATTATTAAATAAATATTTGCTGATATGATTTTCATTAAATGAACTTGGACAAGCTGTTTATTTAGCAAATGTGGAATCATGCCACAAGGAGATTAAGTTAATTATCTATGATTGCACTAATATTTTTTAAATGATCAAAGATTATATTTCCTCACTCTTGATATAATTCCTATTGGCCTATGGATCATGCTACTTCTGCATTCGGAAAATAATTATCAGTATCTCAGTCTTTTCTTCACTCTGTACTATAAAAAAATGAAAATATAATATTGTAAATCCAGTTAATAAACATTAAATGAAAACAACAACGATTGAACTTAGCACAGAAATCTGGGGACACCTACAAATGCCACTTCTACGTCACTATCTCATAGAATGATACTAAACATTTTTGCCTATTCTTTTTCTTGGGATGTTCTAACAGCCACTCATGAAGGTGGGTGTATTAATCAGGGTTCCCTAGAAGGACAGAACTAACAGGAGATATATCTATATATTTATAGATAAAGATATCCCGTGTGTGTGTGTGTGTGTGTGTGTGTGTGTGTGTATCTCGTGATAGAGTTTATTAAGTATTAACTTACACGCTCAGAAGATCCCACAATAGGCCATCTGCAAGCTTGAGGAGGAAGGAGAGCCAGTCTGAGTCTCAAAACTGAAGAACATGGAATCCAATGTTTGATGGCAGGAAGCATCCAGCACGGGAGAAAGATGTAGGTTGGGAGGCTAGACCAATCTCGCCTTTTCAGATTTTTCTGCCTGCTTTATATTCACTGGCAGCTGATTAGATTGTGTCCACCAGATTAAGGGTAGGTCCGTCTTCCCCAGCCCACTGACTCAAATGTTGATCTCTTTTGACAACACCCTCACAGACACACCCAGTATCAATACTTTGCATCCTTCAATCCAATCAAGTAGACAGTATTAACCGGTGGGCAACTAGCAGTTACATAACATTCTCCTCCATTATGGTAAAATTTCTAAATGAGAAGCCATGCCTTCCTCCTTCACTAGCACATGGGAGCCTCATGCTTAATCTAAAGGTATAAATAAATATTTATTAACATAAAGTGCAAAATGAATGAATAAAGGCCATTTATATTGAGAACTTCTTCATGTATTATTTTTAGTTCCCACAAAAATGCTCTGGGATGGTTGGTGTTCCCACAAAAAGAAACAAACTGAGCTGCCCCTGGTTACAGAACCGCTAGAAATGAAGTCTGTTTGCATTCTACAAGCTAACCTCACCTAGAGAACAATAGCTCCTAGCAGCCCTCCGTCTTGGCTTTTCCAGTTTATATTTGAGTCCTTCTGCAACCACTAACTATTTTTTCTCTAAACTTCACAGGTGTCAAGAGCTCATATTTTTTATTATTTTAGGTAGTTGTGAAAGGATGTATTTTGTTACAAAAATTTAGTTGAATCTGTAAATATTCTGGAGGAAATTCTTACAGTACAAAACTCCCTAACTTGAGAGGGTAGTCCCATCTGATACTGCTGCTATTTACTTTAGTCATAAGTCAAGTTTATATTGAAAATCAGGAAAAGAGAGCCAGGATTGTGTACTTTTGTAAAGAATTAAAAGGTATTTAATAAATACTTGACAGATGAATGAATTTATAAATTATACTAAGGTTCTGGCCTTGAAACTATTTGACTTATGAGATGACCTATTAGTGGGTCAATAACCAGTGAACTACCTAACATAAAAGACGGTTATTTTATTTTTTACTTTATTAGAATACTTGTACTACATATACAAATTCTGAGCAGGAATGTTAAACATTTCTCCATTTATCAGGTCTAAAACTTACAGCTAAATGAACTGAAAGAAGTATTTCAAAATCACACTTAGGAATAATGATTCCTAAAAGCTAAATCAAAAAGGATTCACTATAATGAAACAAAATAAGTAAAAATTGTTCTTAGCACACTAAATCTAATTTTTCTTTCTTTTTAACTACATTAGTAATTTGTGTAAGTTTGGGACATTAAATTGAAAATATACTATATATACTAAAATAGACATACATACTAAATCTACTAAATTGAAGATATACTAAAAATAAAGGACATTAGGTTTAGGACATTAAATTGAAAATATACTAAAGTAAATATACTAAAATATACTAAATTGAAGATATACTAAAAATAAAAGGTACCTAAAAATGTGTAAAATGGTGGTTTCATTTATATCAGAGCATTTGAATGTAAAATTTTGTTCTATTTGATGTTTTATTATTTCTTCTCATTCTTAGTTTTATCCAACAGCCTAAGCTTCAGTTCCAAATGACCCTCAGGCAAGAAAGACGGTACAGCAAAGTAATTTGTAAAGTGAAACTAACTTTTAGTGAATTCTTCAAGGAATTCACTACTTCTTAACATTTCAAATTAACCTTTTCATGTCACACATTATTAAAAGCAAATCCAATTAAGTTACATAGCTTCTGTAAAGTAATTTCCCCTTGGACCTAGGTGCCATTTCTACCTCTCCAGGGAAAATGATATTTTTAAAAATTAAAATTAATACCAAACTTGAGAAATTATCATTTTAAACCTGGGTAATACAAATATATATTTTGTATTTGAAACTATTAATTTCTTACACATCCATACTTTAAACAGCCCCCTTTAATCAAAAATACCTAAGAACATGACCTAATTCCCCCATATAACCAAGACATGGATAACCATCAATGTAGAAAGTATCTGAAGAAATCTCATAATTACACTCTTATTTTTTAATACTTAATTTCTCTTTTCTTTTGGAGCCAACATTTTTTTAAACAAGAGAAAGTAGGTAAAACAAGATGATGCATAAAATGAAGAGATAGTAGCAATAAAAGAATGAAGGAATTAATACATTTTAAGCTATATGAAAGGCATGTTTTTTTAAGTGTTTAATATGGAGATAGTAGAAAGATCAGTGGTTGCATGGTTACAAAGTAAAGTGGGATGAATAGTTGAAGCATAGTGGACTTTTAGGAGAGTGAAACTATTCTGTATACTACTATAGTAGTGGATATATATCATCTACATTTGTCCACATCCACAGAATGTACAAAACCAAGAGTGAACACTAATGTAAACTATGGGACTTCTGGTGAAAGTGATGTGTCAATGCAGGTTCATCAGTTGTAACATATGTACCACTCTGGTGCTGGATACTGACAGTGAGGAGAATGTGCATGTGTGAGGGCAGGGGCGATGAGAACTCTCAGTAATTTCTGCTCAATTTTGCTATGATCCTAAAACTTCTCTAACAGAGAAAGTATTTTTTAATATTAAAAACAAAACAATGAATCCTAAGAGATAATGTTCGTCCACAGACACTTTCCCCTTACTCCCTTTCTGGGGCCTGAGTAGGAGATTATCCTGAGATATAAAGGATCTCATATTCCATACTTGAGATCCAGAGCAATGCTTACTTTGCAACACTCATGCATCCTTCGAAACAGCCTTTTAAAATTTTAGTCATTTGTGTTCTTGTTTTCAAATCAGTGCACATTTTTGAAAGCATTAGCTATGTTCTAAGTTCGTACCTTGTGTACAGAAAACATGCTCTACATGCAGTTAGAATACCTGAGTTTGAGCTCAGATTTGACACTTCTTGGCCTGTAGTGTAGAATAAATCCTTTGAATTCCCTAAGCCTTACTTTCCTCATCTCTAAAATGGGGAGAGTATCTACTCTGCTAACCTCAGTAAATGAAGGTCAGATGTATAATGTATTTTGTCTATAGGAAAAGCACTAAACAAGTGGATGTTATCATCATATTCCTAGTATCAGAGATTGTGTCTTATTTATTGTTTTTCATTTCTTAAGGTCCTTAGTACAATGCTTATCATGTAGACAGTACTTAACAAATAATAAAATTAGAATCATGTCACATGTTCACGGATTGGAAGAATTAATGTTGAAATGTTCATATTACCCAAAGTGATCTACTGATTCAATGCAATCCCTAACAAAATTCCAATGACATTTTTCACAGAAATAGAAAAAATATTCCTAAAATTTATATGGAACTACAAAAAATTCCAAATAGCCAAGGTAATTTTGAGGAAAAAAAAATCCAGAGGCATTACTCTCTGATTTCAAAACCCACTACAATGTTAAGTGCTCAAAACAGCACTCTACTGGCATAAAAAAAGACACATAGACCAATGGAATGGAATAGAGAGCCCATAAGTAAACTCACACATTTATGATAAATTGACTTTGATCAAGCTGCCAAGAACACAGATAGGGAAAAGGACAGTCTCCTTAATGAATGGTGTTGGCAAAACTTTATATCCAGACACAAAGGAATAAAATCAGACACCTATCTCACACTATATACAGAAACAAACTCAAAATGGATTAAACACTTGACTTGAAAATGTGGAACAAGAGCAAAAAGCAAAATACACAAATGGGATTATGTCATATTAAAAAGTTTGTGTGCAGCCAAAGAAACAATCAACAGTTAAGAGATAATCTATGAAATGGGATAATGTATTTGCAAACCATACATCTGATAAGGGGTGAAAATCCAAAATGTAAAAGGAACTCAAACAGTGAATGGTAAGAAAATAACACACTTTAAAAATGGGCAAAGGATCTGAACAGACATTTCTCAAATGAAGACATACAGATGATCAACAAGTATATGAAAAAATGCTCAACATCACTAATCAGGGAAATGCAAATTAAAACCACAATGAGATATCACCTCACATCTGTTAGAATGGCTATCATTAAAAAAAAAAAAAAAAAAGATAAATGTTGGAGAGAATATGGAGAAATGGGAACACTTGCACACTGTTAATAAAAATGTAAATTAGTACAACCACCATGGAAAACAGTAAGGCTTTCTTAAGAAACTAAAAATTGAACTACCATTTAATCCAGCAATCCCACTACTATCTACCCAAAAGAAAAGAAATCATTATATCAAAAAGACTCTACACACCTCTGCTTATTGCATCACTATTCACAAAAGTGAAGTCATGGAATTAACCTAAGTATCCATCAATGGATGACTAAATAAAGAAAATGTGATATATATATATATATATCACAGGATATATATATATATATAAATATATATATATATTTGTGCCATGGAATACTATGCAGCCATAAAAAAGAATGAAATTATGTCTTTTGCACCAATGATGATGGAGCTGGCGCCCATTATCCTAAGTGAAATAACTCAGAAAGAGAAAAATTAAATACTGCATGTTCTTACTTATAAGTGGAAGCTAAACAATAGGTATATGTGGATACAAAAAGAGAAATAATAGACACTAGGGACTACAAAAGTTGGAGGGTAGGAAGAGGGAAGTTTGCAAAATTGCCTATTGGGTACAATGTTCACTATATGGGGGATAAGCACACTAAAATCCCAGGCTTCACCACTGCACAATATATCCATGTAACCCCTGAATGCTTTAGGCCCAGTCAAGCCTTCAGATGACTGCAGCCCTGGATAACGTCTGACTATAATCTCAGGAGAAACCCTGACTCAGACCCACCGAGATTAGCCACTTCTGCATTCCTGACTTTGAGAAATCTTTTGAGATAATAAACATTTATTGTTTTAAGCTGCTAGATGTTGAGGTCATTTGTTACTCAGAAATAGATAATAATACAATGATACTATGATGTATAATAATGTTCTATTATAAAAAAACACTATAAATGAAGAATTTTATATTATCTTTATATTTTGGCATAGAGAGTTTGGCAAATTACTAGGAGCTTTTGCTTACAGAACCATTGAAGACTCAAACTGAAAAGATACAATTCTGTTAGAAATACTGGGAAATATAAATGGGCCATATAACTTGATTATAGTCTTGGCCTTGACCCTGCCTAGTGCCATAATGCATCCCACTTGGGCAGTTCATTATTATATAACTTTGGACAAACCTGTCTGGCACTCAGTAAGTATTTGTTGAATGAGGGAACAATGGGAAAGATGAGGAAACACGTTGGTCTGGGGAGAGTACAGACACCCATGTTAGAGACTGCCTACTTTGTGCCAGACACTGTGATGAAGACTTCCCATGAATAAACAAGATAGTCCTTATATTATTCAAGACAATTGATTTGAAACTGTCCACTGTCTAAAAAACTCATTTGGGAAGAGGGTAAATAGAGAAAAGGAATCTGCTGGAAATAAAAAATATGTATGTATCAGGCAGAGCAGAAGAATTAATTATATGAACCAAAGAATCCTAGAAAGTGTGCCTTATCAATATCTCAGATGAAAGATGTTTTCCTAGACTATGTGATATTTTTTACAAAGAGAAAAAACTTAGTAAACCAGTTTAATTATTGGAATGCAGTTTTCACCAGTGTTCATTTAAAACTACCTGAGGCCCAAAACAATTCCATGAATGAGACCCGCTTGCTTACCATTATCTTTACTGTTGCCAATGTAAGAGATTTTATTTTAAAGTTTGTTCTTCATGTCAGCATATTGACCTGAAGTAAACTTAAAGATAAAATAAAATGATGATACATTAAAATTTAAAGATGTTAAAATATGTATTGGTTATATGCAAAAATATTTTATTTAAACTGTGTACTTTAATAATTTAAAAATGTGTATTCCATTAAATGTCACCACCATTAGGATCTACCTATATTGTTTGAGTTCTGAAAGAAGAAATTTGGGCTTAGAAATAGCCAATTATTTATTTTCGCATCCTTTCTCTTCTACCTTCAACTGAAGTAACAAGCATCAATCTTACTACCTATGAGGATTAAATATTCATCTATCAAATGACTTGAACCAGGTTAGATGGCTCACACCTGTAATCCCAACCCAGGAGGCTGAGGTGGGAGGATCACTTGAGGCCAGGAGGTCAGGGCTGCAGTGAACCATGATAGTGCCACTGTACTCTAGCTTGGGCAACAGAAAGAGACCTCAAGCCTAAGTTAAAAATAACAGAATAAACAAATGACTAGTTTAGAACATTTTAGCACACTTTTGAATTTTGTTATTATGAAACTCATGTTCCTTCTAATTCCAAACCTATATACTTTTGAATTATACCTTTTGCCCAAACAATAATGGCAATTAAAGATAAATAAATAAATGGAACTATAATTTATATAAAGATTCTGAGCACACATCTTTCATATACCTGGTTCAGCTCAATCACATGCCATACCTAAGAAGAATTCCCTGGCACACAAGCGGCATTCACAGAATGACTTTCAAAATTGCCCTTCCATATCTTGCTCTTTTTTCTTGTTATCCCATGGTGGACCTTTGCCTTGTTCCCTGGTTTCCTTGCTGCTCAGCTTGACACACTGATTGGCTGCCATCCCAGTTCCAGATTTTGGCTTGATTCCCAGAACTCAAAATCACAGCTCTTTTTCCTAACTTCATCCCAAATTATTAACTGATAATGAGTTCTTTTTTGGAAATGACTCCCGCCCTGCTGCAATACACACCATCCTCCTGGTGGCTGACATTTGGCTAGGCCTGGCCTGCAGAGTAGGTATGAGATATTGTAGGTTTGGCATACTTGCATATGTGAGAGATTATCCACCCATGCTCTGCGTGCTGTTGTTGGACCTGCCCAGTAGAAACTGAGCCTCTCGCCATCTCCGATTCTCCCTATATACCAGTCTCTAAGGAGATCCTGTTTCTGAAAGTGCCTGTTGCAATATCTCTCTCAAGTGCCAGATCATTTACTCTCAGTCAAACTCTTAGGTCCGAAGAGTAAGAGCAATCACATATTCAAAAATATCCACACCTAATTTTAAAAAGTGACCTTCTGCCCCTGAAAAGAAAAGTTAAAACAAAAACAAAAAAACACAAGTTGGTAACTTGGCACCCAACATTAAAATTTGCCAATTCCTGATATACACAAACACACAAACAATCCAGAGTGCATTGACTCAAGCAAATGAGTGATCGAAGCTCACAACAAAATCTTTAGGCCTTCAATTTCTAAAACCTGACAAGAACTACTTGGAAAAGAATATGTAAGAAAAATGACTCTGAGATCAATATTTTCCCTGTGTGAAAGGAGCTTGTATGCAAGAATCTATAGAGGGAAAACAACAACTTTGCCCTTGACCTGTCAGTGTTTTATCTCTTCACATGGCCACACACTGGTATATCCCAAAGAAGCTGCAGGAGATGAATGGAACCTGGCAGTTAATGCAATTCAGCTTATCCATTCATTCAACAATTATCTTTTGTACTTCCACAATGTGCGGCATCATCAATGCCCTTGCGTTCACAGAGCTTACATTCTCCTGTAGGAGACAGGCAAGAATCAAATAAATAAGTTTAGAACACATGACAGGCAGTGCTATGTGCTGAGTAGAAAAATAATAAAGCAGGTTAAAAGAAGCAGTGTTGCAAGTGCTGCTATGTTAAACAGTGCAGCTGGGGAAGAACTTTCCTAGAAACTGTCATTTGATCAGGGGTCAGAATGAGCCAAAAGAGAGGGAAGCTGTGCAGAGGTGTGCAGGGAATTTCAGGCAGAAGTAATGAAGAATGTGAAAGTCCAGGAACAGTATGCTGGGAGAGAACAAGGAATAGAAGAAGGACCAGAGCACCTGCAACAGAGAAAGAAAGGTAACAAGTGGTAGAAAATTATTTCAGAAAGGTAGCCAGAGGCCAGATAATATAGATCCCTACCAGCTGCAATAAAGGCTGCAGTTTCGGGGTTTTTTCCAAGTGCCACTGGAAGCCACTTTGGGGAGACTCAGTTATTCTTCACAATGTTTCACTTGTCTGTAATAGAATTACACAGTCATATCCTTTGTGATATTTTGTTGCAGTATCCTCCTATGGAATTAGAGTATATTTCCTCATACCCTTGATACATGTGACTTGCTTTGGCCAGTGGAATGTTAACAAATGTGACTCAGAGGCCTTAAATATGCTCACATTGGCTGTCTTGGCTTCTGGAGACATTACCTTGATTACCATCTGATATGGTTTCACTGTGTCCCCTCCCAAATCTCATCTTGAATTGTAGCTTCCATAATTCCCATGTGTTGTGAGAGGGACCTGGTGGGAGGTAACTGAATCATGGGGACAGATCTTTCCCATGCTGTTCTCATGATAGTGAATAAGTCCCATGAGATATGATGGCTTTACAAAGGGGAGTTCCCCTGCACATGCTCTCTTGGCTGCCACCATATAAGATGTGACTTTGCTCCCCATTCACCCTCTGCCATGATTGTGAGGTCTTCCCAGTCATGAGGAACTGTCAATTAAACCCCTTTCCTTTACAAATTACCCAGTCTCAGGTATGTCTTTACTAGCAGCGTGAGAACAGACTACTACACCATTCAAAGAAAGGCTCTGGGTCACTACCTCTTCAGCAATGGCTCCAGAATAAGATTCATGGAACACACCAGAACCCATCGTGAAACCTGAAGCAGACCTACCTCAGCTGCCTGTGGGAGAGAAAAATGAATACTATTGTAAACCACTAAAAATTATGGTGGTTTTTTAAGCAGAATTGTTGAAGCAAGAGCTGACTGATACACCATTGGAGGGTTTAAATTGAAAGAATAAAGTAATCTGAATTATATTTGTAAATGACTACTCTGACAGCTGTTTAGAGAGTAGACGGGTGAAAGACAAGAGAACATACAGGAAACCAGTTTGGAGCCTGCTGCAAAAACCCAGGTGAGAGTGGTGGAGTTGACAGGATTTGTTGATGAATGGAATGTAAATTGTGTGATAAAGGATAGCTACAGCACTATCTTATAGCAATTTTATCATCCAGCTTGTTATTTTATCCATCTCACCAGCCCAGCCTACGTTTCTACGCATAAAAATCAGCATATAAAGAGTGTTTTTGTCAACTGCTATATATCCAGGGACACAGTTGCTATAGCAGCCAAGCAATTCTCTTTGGGTAGCCAGGTGGAAACCAAATCATCTTGAAGACTCCTAGAACTTAATAGGGAGATTTTTTTTCTCTAATGCCATATGACAAACTTCATAATTGTCTTTTCCAATTTTTTACAAAACTATCTAAATCAGAAGGCTCTGGTCTGGCAGATTATTATCTCTTCTGGAAACAACTCTGTTTTCCCATTTTGCATTTTGTACTGAGGATTTCATAGAGGTTGCCTCTCCCCCAGGCTTACTCTGTCAGATGCTAGGGCATCTCTCTCCTCCACTGAGTTAGTGCCTGTCTTGCAGTTTCTGCAGTGGCACAGGCCAGCATGTAATCCTCATTCATAGCCAGGGTTTTGCCACAAATCTTTATCTTCTCTCCTAGCTTAGAAAACTAGGTCAGAAAATACTGGAGCCTCTAAGACCACCTGGCCTCACTTTTGTCACTCTTCCTTCAAACTAAGAGCCACACTAGGCTGGGCGCAGTGCCTGATGTCTGTAATCCCAGCACTTTGGGAGGCCAAGGCAGGCAGATCACAAGGTCAGGAGTTTGAGACCTGCCTGACCAACATGGTGAAACACCATCTCTACTAAAATACAAAAATTAGCTGGGCGTGGTGGCATGCACCTGTAATTTCTCCCAACTACTCAGGAGGCTGAGGCAGGAGAAACGCTTGAACCCGGGAGGAGGAGCTTGCAGTGAGCCAAGATCATGCCACTGCACTCCAGCCTGGTGACAGAGCGAGACTCTGTCTCAAAAAAAAAAAAAAAAAAGGAAAGAAAAGAAAAAGAAAGAGCTACCCTAGTCTTGGCAGTCTGATCTTCTCTTTCTTTTTCATATAGCTCAATCTGGTACTCATCTGACCAAAACCAAGATCTCCTACCTGCTTAAAGTACACCCACCTCAAAGCCCTCCCCACTTGGATGACAAATTAATAAAGATAGTCTCCAAAACTGCTAGCTTTACGATCCCCTCTGTCTCCCATAAAACTTTTAGTGTCCAACTCCCATGGTGTGGGTGACATATTGTCTTATAATGCACCCCACCCACCATCTGCATGTACCTATAATATAACCATTTTTGGTGCTTCTGTGTCTATTGTGTCCACAGTGGTCCTTGACAGGCATTTGCATTCCTCCTCCTTGAGGAGATCAGAATGACAGAGGAACAGTAGTTGCCAACACTGATGAACTTATTATTTCCATTTCTAATATCTACCTTACATCAAAGTACTTTTTCACTATCATTTCTTAAGGCATTCAGAATCAAACAAGTTTTTAAAATGCCTAATGCCCACCTGCCAGCCCTGAAAGGAGTTGGTCTGGTAGATCAAATAAAGAACTAACATCTAAAGCTCATGGTTGCTCATAGTAGACAGCATTGATGTGGAAAATGACAGCTAAACATTCATTAAACTTATTAAAGTCCTAAGGAACTCAAGACTACTCAAAATAAATTGCATTTTACCACAAAGAGTTTAAGGAGAAATCTCCTAGGAAAGAGTTTAGAATTGCTTGCAATCTGTAGGAGGGATACATTTCCTGCATTTTAAGAAGAAATCTCACAAATGTTCAAGAGAGATTTATTGTCTGTAGTTTCTATGCAGCCAGTAAGTGCAAGGAAAATAAGACGTCTTATTGGTAAGAAAGCTGTTACTTGTTCTTGTATCCTTGGTAAGTATGAACATGCAATATCATAGGGCAATCAAATCCATATTTGGAAATGCTAATTAGGCACAAAATCTGCACTATGCAATCACAGTCTTCAGGGAAATTATTCCACCTCATGCTACATATGTCATAATACTCTTTTCCTTCCTATTCAGGGAAACATGTACCACGTTGCTTCTTCAATTGCATTAGAGGTCATAAGGGACAGATGCCCTTAAATGTCTCATCTAGAGTCACAAGAGTCTAGTTAAACTCAAAGGCTAATGTCACGGGTTTTCAAGACAGCCTAATAAGCCTAATACCCTCTGGAGACAATGTCATTAAGACATTATTGTTATATCTTGAATGGGAGAGAAGCAACGGATTCTTCAACATCTTTAGAGAGAGTTAAACTATATTTGTCTAATGCTCTCTTGAGTTAAAACTTTGGGGAGTTAAAATATGCAGGTAAGTTTCACTGTTAATTCCCATAGGACCTTGAGCAATTTTCCATTCTTGACTTCTGTGTATTCATTGCCTCCGTGGTGATGAGCACTGTGTGTTTGTGCTCCTTAATGAGGAGGTCAGAATAACGAAGGGGTGAGGAGGTGCCAAACCCTCTGTGGACTTAATTTTTCTACTCCTTATTCTTACTATACAGTACTGAGTACACTATGGTTAGATAGTAAAGGAGGAGATAAAGGCGTAGAAAACAAAAAACAGGAAATGTCTCCCAAAGTTGTACAAACACTCTTAAAATCAACATACATATTTGAATAAATGCTTTAAAACATAGAAAATATATACATTACCTCAATCTCCAATTTCCTATTAGACATTTCTAGCAGCGTGTCCCTCAGCACGTCCATCAAAACCATACCTAGCATTTTTTTTTTTTTTTTTCATTACACAAGTCTTCCTTCTAAGCTCCGTATCTCAACATTTATCTCACCTGGTCAACCAAGCTAAAAACTGCAGAATTGTCCCCTATTCCTCTCTCCTCCACCTCCTTTGTCCCATTGCTCAATAAATCAGATATTTTGCCTCGAAGAATTCTCACATTTATTCATTCTTTTTAATTTCTATGGTCACTGTCAAACCTTCACCATCTCTCATTCGGAAATTCTTAGATTTTCTGCCATTTGTCTCTCATTTCCCTCCAACCTACCTAGCATAGCTGCCAGAATTATCTTGCTGAAACACTTATTCAATAATGTATTCACTGACTTAAAATCTTACTTTGGTGGCTTCCTGTTGCCTGTGGGATAAAACCAGTTGTTTCAACAACTATTTTATGAGTCTGTATTGCTAGTATGAGTGATGAAGTTCATTAGGTACAGCAAAAACAAGGATGAAAAGCCATGGACTTGCAAGTTGCCCATGGAGTAATTCTAGGAGAGTCAGCTATTTTAACAGCCCTTTACAACACACTGCAATATGTGCAGCCACAAGAGCATGTTCAAGGTACAGAGATGGCATAGAATATGGAGTGATCATCTATTTTAGGGGCTTCAGAATGGAAAGATATCTGAGTTTCGGATGGGTACACCAATGAAAAGAAATGGCATATGGAAAGTGCATAAGAATAAAACTGCATTCCAGGAACTATTAGTTGCAATTATTTTTTGTTGCTGGGAATCAAGAACGGAGATAAAAAGCACTGGAAATGAGTAGTTCTTGGGTGTGGTGTTGGGAGTGGTAATGGGGTAAGGTGGGAGAGCGTGGAGCAGCGAAGGCACAAGAACAAAGGCGTATGGTGAGGGATAATACTCAGGTTGAAATATCCAAGTAAGGTCCCAGTTCAGAGTAGAATTTGGGAACAAGAGATAAAGATATGCTTATTAAGTCCATGAAATAGACTAAATCTTTTAGGGAAAAGACATGGTCTCACAAGAAGTCTGGAAGACTCAGGCTATAACTCACTAAATAAAATTGAGATGCAACCTTCTAAAGTAAGATAAAAGCCACAGAAGTATGATGTCAGAGAAGACAAGAAAGGAAAACTATTTTTTTAAAAAAACTGTGTTTAATACTATCTCACTCTAGCATCACACTCTGACCCCAGCCTACCTATTTAGCCTCACTCAGCTCCTGTCACTTCTCCATTCTTTCCCAATCCTCTCCAGCTCTAGTAATAGTAATAACAATTCTAATGATGCAGCTATCTTTGATTTTGCATTTGCAATGTGAAAGATGCTATGTGATAGGTGCTTTGGTATTTTAGTTCATTTAATTCTCACATTTTGTCAGCACTATGTTTACCCCCATTTAACAGAAGAAGAAACCAAGGCCAAGATATTAAAGGCTTACAAGATTACATAGCCAGTAATGCAGCACAGCTAGGATTTAAACCTAGGTGTATTTTAACCACACTAAACCACGTGCCAATCCCAAATATGTTCAAAAGTTTTCATGTCTTCCTAACTTTGTACTTGTCTAAATTAACGTTCATTTTTTTTTTTCAGTTTTCCTTGCAAAAAGTTACAATCCCCACTGACGTTCTATGCTCAAGCAGTCAACCATGTAGTCCTCAACTACAGATAATTCCCCCAGCCCAACTCAGTGGTGACTTTCCAGGTACATTTGTCAGCAAATGTCTGCCCACCCTGTTTGATAGAATCCCATTCCTTGTTAGAAACACAACTCAAAGGTTACTTCTTTGATGATACCTTTCTGTGCCCTGCCTTTTCTCTGGATAGTATTACCACCTCCTTCCTTTGTGTCAATGATGTATGTGGTATGCAGAATGAACCCCCACAAAGAGGTCCATGCCCTTATCCCTGAAACCTGTGAATATGTTACATGGAATATTACATGAACATTATATGGCAGACATAATTAAGGTCACTGGACCTTTAAATAAAGAGATTATTGTGGATTTTATTATCCACAGATGAGCCCAATATAATCACACAAACCCTGAAAAACAGAGAACCTTCTCTGGCTGGAGTCAGAGAGATATCGGAAAATAATTCCGAGAGACTGAACGTGTGAGGGGGACTCAACCCATCATTGCTACAGGGGACCACATGGAAAGCATGAGAAAGAATGCAGACAGTTCAGAGAGCAAAGATTGGCCCTTGGTTGACAGCCAGCAAGGAAGCAGAGACCTCAACCTTCCAACCACAAGAGAGTTAGTTCAGCCAACAACATGAACAATCTTGGAAGCATATTCTTCCCCAGAGCTTCTAGTAAGGAAATCAGCCTAGCCAGAACCTTGATTTTAGTCTTGTGAGACCCTAAGCAAAGGACCCAGCAGGGCTTATATGGACTTCTGACCTACAGAAACTGTTAGATAATAAATTTGTGTTGACACTAAATCTCTGGTAATTTGTTATGGCAGTAATAGAAAAGTAATACAACATACCATATCATGTTCAAATTCATTATTTACAGATTTTATAATACTTATTAGCAGTTTGGTTCATTGAGTATAGGAATCTCTTGTTATCCATGAGGCTTTTGTCCTTAAGATTATGACTGGCCCAGGGAGCCAGTGCAGTCAAAGTGAAAAGGAATTCACTGGAAGATCTTTAGACTGCCCATCTCTGCCTCTTAAGGGATCTTCATGTTGTGGCTTGGTTTTTGTTTTTTAGCTCCATCTGGATATAAGCATGTCTTTCTCTGTGCTTGAAACAGCATCTCTTTATTACCAGGGTGGCAAAATGAATATGATACTGTTCTTCCCTCAATAATCTCAGACATCATGACTCAAAGGCTACTCCAACAAACTGAGTTATTTTGTTGTCAAAGGCCTCTATAACCTAGTCCCAATCACAAGCGCTATAGCTTGCTCATTTCCTTGTCTGCCTGACAGCTGGTTGCCCTGTGGTCTCCTAAAACATAAGGTGGTTAGTGGACCTGGGGTATCTGAGTTTGATCAGGGCCCACCAGTTTTCCCTGCAAAAAGCTACAATCCCCACTGAGGTCCTATGCTCAAGCAGTGAACCACGTAGTCCTCAACTAAGGATAATTCCCTCAGCCCACCCCAGTGGTGACCTTCCAGGTACATTTGTCAGCAAGCATTAGGCTTTCCACTTCATTTTCTTGTGTGAAAGAGTTCTGCTAGTTCATAGCCAGCTTTTTCTGGGAGCAGCATCTACCTGCCTCCTTTCACTGAAGATACAATGCTGCAGAAAGACATGATTTATAGGTTAATGAAATAAAAAATGCATTGATTTAATGTCAAAATTTTCTTTTTTTACATTCCAAGAATATTTTGGAATCTAGTTTTTCAGTAGCCATTTAAAAATTCAAATTGCCTTTATTTCCTGGACTCCAGTGTGCCCCTGATTCCTCATGTGAAACACAAGGGCAGGAATAATGACTCAACTGTGGGAGGAATGAATGCGTTAGTAGATGACAGGCACTTTGAACTAGCAACTACACTTTGAGGAATACATTATATAGATCTAAAAGCACTAGTAAATAAGAATATATGTATAAGGATTTTCAGCGCAACATTGTGGTGGCAAAAAATAAAATGGGGAAAAAAACCAAATATCTATCCAACTGTGTATTGTTAAACAGCTGTGGTACATATACATTATGAAACATTATGTGGTTGTTCTAGACATCTCTTGGATATTGTCTCACATACTCTCAGTCCACATTTTACTCCAGCTGTTGCTGTAGCAACCAGCTGCTTGCAGGTATGATTGACAGTACTTTGCTTTGGCTGCATGGCACACTTTCTGCTTTGTTTCCAGAGTTTCTCTGTCAACACTTTGGGACATTTGTTTAGTATTAACTCAGCCATTCCAACACACATGCAAACCTGAAATTGCAAAGGGCATGGGACATACCCTGGCCACCAAAGAGTGGGAGCCCACAGGTAAGTGGTTTCTCTTTCTTCTGTCCCTTGGGAAGATCACTCCAAGATGCATTCTACACTGCTCTGCAAAATCCCCAGCTTCCCACAGTTCTGACCAGCTTCATATTGAGCCACTGGTTGACTTTCCCTCCTCTCGTGCTTCACTCTTTCCAGTCCTTCACTCCTGGTCCTTGGGATCACTATCTAGAATAAATTGCCTGTAGACAAGCCCTTATCTGATATCTTTTGTGAGAACCCAGGCTGAAAAAGGAGCTATTTTTAAAATGAGAAATACATCTATCTGTTCGTCCATGGTGAATTGCTAAAGGAAGAAAACAAGTTACAAATTCATGTGTGTTATGTCATTTATAAAATCAAACAACATTAGCATGTGTCTGTGTGTGTTTCCATAACCTTGGAATTGTTGGCATTGGTTTCCTCAAAGAGGTAGAAAGAAATCATTAGCTTTTTCTTAATAGTTTTTTCCTTGTTTCTCTAGCTGCAGTGAGCACATATTAATTTCACAGCTGAAAATACTTGGAAAGGAAAAATGGTGTTTAAAACTAACATCAAATCAATATCCCAGGAAAAACAACTTCCAACCAGGTGATAAGGAAGATAGCTGTAATGCTGGACTTGAGCTAAAGTAAGAACTCTATGATACTCCTTTTTTTTAACCTTGGATAAGAAAATAATTTCTTGCTTGAGTCTATATGTGTAAAACAAATACCCAAAACTACACTCACAAAACTAGCATCCTGCTTGTGACTGAGGTACACTCCAGAGACCCCTGAATGAAGAACGAGCTACAAGATAAGGACGCAGAATGATTAACAGATAAGCAAATGGAAGTCTGTTCCTGCAGTGTTTCCAAAGGTGTATACAGAAGGGGATCTGTTGCAGAATAAGACCAGTGATTCTCAACAAAGAGCCTGATTAAAAAAAATGAAGGATTTCACAAAAGAAATTTTAAAACTGCAGCAAGGCTAGCATCATCTTCAGTATAAACCTCTTCAAACTTTGAACAAAGAAGCAAAGAGTAAGATTCCATACAAGATTTTATAAAAAGTTAAAATCTAATCTGAATAAATTTCCATTTGCCTCTTTGTTTTTTATTCCTTTGTGCATTCATTATGAATTACTTTAAGGGAAAGGGCATTGATTGTATGGATGTGTTTTAAGGGAGATGTTTTTGAATACCTCCCCAAAAGGCTGGACCTCATCTGGTTCAACTAGTTAAATATGCATGAGGTGAGGGAAAAAAAGTCCTTCAAAATCATAAGAGACAAAAGAATGAAGGAAATATACTCTAAAAGATATACTCTCTAAAAAATAGTTGACATCTGTCATCCAAGTATAACTGTATTTTTCTATGGCATAAAATAAGTGGTCCAAGTAGTCAAAGCCTGTGATGCAAAAGCTAAGATGATTTACCACTCTGATGGCTAATTTTATATGTCAACTTTGCTGGTCCACAATGTCCAGATATCTTATCAAACATTATTGTGGATGTTTCTCTGAGGATGCTTTTGGGTGGGATTAACATTTAAATCAGTGAACTTTGCATGAAGAAGATTGCCCTACATAATGTGGGTGGGCCTCACCCAATCAGATGAAGGCCTGAATAGAACAAGAGTGACCCACCAGAAGCAAGAAGGAATTCTCCAGCAGACTACCTTGTACTTGAACATCGGCTCTTCCCGGGTCTCCAGCCTGACCACTTTTGTACTGGAACTGTAACTCTTTCCTGAGTCTCTAGCCTGCCAACCTCCCTCATCAAATTTTGGACTTGCCAAGACTTCAAATTCATGTGAATTAACTTTTTAAAGTAAAGATACACACACACACACACACACACACACACACACATACACACAGATAGATAAATGATTGATAGATAGATACGAATATCCCCAGACATTCAGAACTTTCATATTTCTGGGCAGGACTTTTGCTATAACCCTCATCCTAGTTCTGCCTTCCCTTGAAGAGCTATCATCGTGAACCTTTTACTCTTCATAAGTGGCAGTGGAGAGGGGTAAGTAGCTGGATGTATGAAATCACAAGCCCAAGCTCAGTCCTGGCTCTGACATTAGTAGGTCTGTGAGCTATGGCAAGTAACTTAAATTCTCTTAGTCTCTTTGTTCATAAATGGAGATACTAATATCACCTACTCCACTGGGTTCTTGTGAGGGTAATAGAAGGTAATGCTAGGAGAATACCTAGAAGAGTACCATGCACACAAACAGCACACAATAAATATTCATCATTTTCCAGCCCCAAATTTACCAGCCCTGAGCCACATTTCCTCTGGGCCCTGTTATTCCTTTAACACATCAATCTGATAGCTTTAGCCTCAGAAAGGAAGATCTTACTTGTAAGGAAACATATTTTCATTTCAGGTACTTTCTAGAAACAAAATGCCTTATCCAATGATAAGGCTCTATACGCTGATATATAATAGGTCTTCTTTTGCCTGCATCTTGCTTACCACTCCAAAAAGCTCACCTCAGAGAAGAAGCGCCCACTATTCTAGCAGAGTATAAATTCCTAGGGAAAGTATAACAATAGAGTAGAACATGCAATTCCCACTGTGGAAAGTAAATAAAAGGAACGCAATTGAACGATTCCATTTAAATGGCACTTTAGACCCGATTGTAAAAAATTAAGCTCATACGGTTTTTATATTTGTCTATACCACTCTTATTTGCACAGGGATGGAAGTTAGAAACTCACATATATCACACATTCTTCGCTCTCCTCTGTAATTTCATGACTAATCATGAAATTATGTCCAGACCACTCATTTGATTTTATATTCCTTTCTCCTATACCATGCACACTATAGACATTCTATCCACCACTAAATAGACTTTTAGCCTCCATTTCAATTCAGCTTGCACAACACTATACACTGAGTTTTCTGATTATTACAACTTTATACTTTGTAGATAGCTAATAAAAATGCAAAATAACTCTTACCTATAGACATGCAAATAATTTCCACCCAGTGGAGATACACCCCTCCTTATTCTAAAATAACTGTTTTGCCTTCATTTGCACATTCATTTCAATATTCCTAATCAATAAATGTGTCTGTTCTTTGAGGTATTTTTAACATGTGCCTTTTCCATTTATTGTGAGTTACATCATCTTTTTTGTTAGACGAAAGTGACATTTATTTCAATAGTTCAAAGTGCAAATACAGCAAGTCAGTTCACAAAGTTTCAAGATACAGTTTTAACGACAATGGAAATTTGATATATAAAAATGAAAGGGTAAACAGCAGAAATAAAGCTTCTCAGTTAAAAAAATGCAAGTAACTTGAAAAATCTTTAGACTAAAATACTCCCCTTACATCAAGAAATACTTGATGCCAGTACTGCACTGCAATCTAAAAGGACTCTTAAGAGACAGAATCAGCCCAAACTGTCAGCTCCAGATAACAATGGAAGTTCTTGGTGTTGGTTTTTTCTGATTGGGAAGCTTCAGTCATTCACTACTATCAATTGATAAGGTTCAATGCATGACATTTTGATCTTTAAGCAAATTCTAAATGATGTTTAAAGTTAAATATAAGGTCAACACCACTATTAAGGATTTTCTGAAATGACCAGTATATATCTAAAAGATTTTTCAAGTTACTTGTGATTTGGAACTTTGTATAATTATTCAACATATAGTTCCAAGCATTTTAAAATGGTTCTCGCAGAGGATTCTCAGGTAAAACTGAATCTACATACTGCACAGCCAAGGATACTGAACTAAAGATGCTGACACTTTCATTTGTTGCCATTGTTCAAATCTCTGCAGACAGTCTTTAGTTCTGGACGGCCGCGAGGTGACTGCAGGCCACCGTCACAATATCATCTTTAATGAATGTTTATTTTCTTCCTTGTAGCAGAGTCATGATTTTTATCTTTCTTTAAAAATTGTTTTTACCACCATGTTTATTATCCACTTTACAAACTTTCATTGTCTCTTTTGATGATTAAGATCCAACTTCTTAAATTAGCCTTCAAGCTTCTTTCCCATCTAGATAAAAGCTATCCTCACTTTTTTTTTTTTTTTTTTTTTTCCCCTTACACACATATTCCCTTTAGCTGGGAGGACATATTTGCTGTCCTGAGCATGTCTTGAGGTTATGGTCCTGCCTCTAGATTTAGTTTATTGTATCCCTCCCTGCCTCTACCTCCTGTTCATCCTTCAGAAACAAGCTCAACTCTCACCACTTCTGTTAAATCTTCCAAAACAACACCACATAAATTCTTCTCTCTGTAAAGAATTTACTGCTGTCAGTATTCTTGTGAGACTTTATAAGTTGTTCTTGATTTCTTTAAATATGTATCTTTTTGTCCCAGGGACCATGTGCTTGTATTTTCCATGTCTGCCAAAGTACCTAGCCCAGTGTTTTGTACCATCCGTCAATTTGTGGTTAAAGAATTAATTGACAAGATATCTTGGGGACAGAAAAAGCCTCTATCACATTCCCAGTCTCCCACGATACACCAAAAGTATGTGCTCCACTTATAAGATCTAACACTTTTTATAGTTTGGAAAATTACTTCAAAAAAAGTGGGTGAAAGATACACAAACGCAATAATAGCTTGATTGCACTCAACAGGGAATGCATCTTAAATTCCTAGTTACGAATATTTTAATGAACAGTATCAATAAAAGCCTCTTACCCCTTGGCCTATTTGTGATGCTAAGGATTCAGTTAGTAATAACAGCTTTTTAAAGATAGAGGGAACTCAGAATAATTTATTTTTTCAAGAGCATAAAAGGCAAAGATGCTCCAGGGAAGTTTTATAAGCCACTTCCAAAAAGAAATAATTACTGAACTTACTGAAAGCATGGATGAATTGTTAGTTTTGCTAAAAACAGATTTTAATAGATTTGTCCATCTGAGAAAAGTATAGTGGACAGACTTTTAGAAAACAAAATACTTGCCATTAGAAAGAATTCCCAAATTCTATAAAATAATGGTAAGTGCTCGAAGTACACTTGAACATTTTGAGTTTTTTTTTTACTAGTAAAGGTTGCACATTTAAATGCAGAAGGTTTTGCCATCTCTGTTGTCAACCCCTCCCTCATGCTCATCTAGAAAGCTGAGTTATTAGAAGTGTGAAATTGGTAGCCAGGGTGTCCCAACTTTGCCACTTGTATAACCTGGAGCAAGATACTGACCCTTTCAAAACCTCAGTTTATTCTTCTATATAATGGTAGTACTGATAGCACCTTCCTTGCAGGGTTCCTATGAAGATTAAATGAGATAATGCCGCTCACCCACTGAGCACAGAGTGCCACATGCTACTCTTAGAAGATGCCAGTTATAATTGTTGCTTCATCATATGTCATTGGAGGAAAAAGCAAAATGCTTTTGAAGAAGTAATGATGACCATTGAGACAGATAATATCTACAAAGCCAAGAGTACTTCAGAATTTAGAATAGCTATAAGATTTAATGAATCAAGTGAAGTGAGAAGGTTCCAATATGAATCGTAACATAAATTTTGAAGCAATTCCCTTCAGAGGCAGTTCTACCCTGTAATAGAAAATGGTAAAATACAATGTATTGAAACATAGTCAGATCTCCCTCAGGCTTTGGTTCATTATAAATTACTTTATTTAATGCACACATGTTGTAAACTGAAATCTCTACTGAATAGAGCCCACTATAGCACTGAATTTATGGCAGTGGACTTTAACCAAAGGTTTTTAATTACATGAAGTTCCATAAGGACCTTCTTAAATTGTGGCTACAACTATCACACATTACTCTCTCTGAAGGTGGCATGCTAGGGAAAGCCAAATATGGTGTGTGATCATAGAATCATGTAACTTATCAATTGAAAGGTTATTACAGAATTTATACAATTCCTCAATTTTTCAGCTAAGGAAATTAAGATCTTGGGAATCTAAGTGTCTAATAATGTTCTTTAGTGTAAAGTTTTTAAAAATGCAATTAAAGGGATGATCCCAGTGAGAAATGACTTATTGTGACACATCTTCAGCAGCTTCTTATCAGAGCAGAACAAGCCAGAGATGCTGTAATAACTCTGAAAAAGACTTAACAAAATTCTTAGTAGACACGTATCTAGTTTTCTTCTTAAAACTTACAATGCTGGCCGCATGGTCACTTCCCTTGTCTTGTTCAGCCTTACACCCTTTTCATTTAGAGTGACCCTTACTTACTCAGATGCTGAGTCATTCTTGGTAATGGCAAATCACACATGGTCAGCATAGAACCTATTTCAACATATCTGGAATTAAGCTTGTGGTTTTAAATTTTAGAGGAGCCCTAGTTTCACAGGTCTTCACTAACCACAGCTTTCTCATCATTGCCATGTTTAACCCATGTAAATATTCTTGTATTAGTAACAAAAATAGTAGCAACAACATAAGTCTTTTGTATGTTCATATAATGGCATAGATAATGATAATTAACCTCATTGATTACCATTACATACCAGGCATGAACAACAAATAAATCCTAAAAGATAGGAGCACTTAGCTCCCCATTTATAGAGATGAGAAAACCGAAGCAGAGAGAATTAAGTAAAATTGCCCAAATACATAAATTGGCATCCTAACTTGAGGAGTCTGGTTCCAGAACCTATAATTTAATCTTTACATTCTCAGTCCCTGAATCCTCAACCACTAGATTCCACATCACATGATCCTCAAAAAATATTTTGAACTAAGTATTTTTAGCTCTACTTTATCAGTGATTAAACTGAGATTTAGGGAGGTTAAACTTAAAAAGGTTACATAACATGACAAGTGTATGGGAGAGCTAGGATTATAATCCAGGTCTAACTGATTCTAAAACCTGCACACCATTTAAATAGCTGTGCTTTTCAAGCCTTCAGCAGCATTATCCCCTGAGACTAGAACACAGGGGCACTAGCTCAGCTTTTGGGGACTTCATCTTGCTCCCTATAATCCTGGTGTACTGAGAGATCATCTGGAGCCATGTGGCCATCTACCCAATACTGACTATGGCTACTTCTTGCAGACCTTTTCTGCCTTGCCCTCTGTCCAAAGAGTTCACCACCTTTTGAACATTATATGTTGGATGCTGGCCACCCTTCTGATGGGAACTCAGCAAAAAAGCCAGGTTAATTCCCTCAGCTCTGGCCTCAGTTTTCTGTCCTCTTCACACAGAGGACCATTATTCCTTCTGGTCCAAATTATTGAAATCTTCACACTACAGTCTCTGTATATTCTTGCTTTAAAATGGTTTGATGTGAAGCTATTTATCAACTTTTATTTTCAGGTATATATGTGTGTATATGTTTAAGTATATGAGTTACATTTTTGTTTATATATTTTAATAACTCAGGAAATCTAGAACACTTTAAGCAAAACATACTTAGTGGTGTAAACATGTCTGCAACATAGTCTTAAAAACTACTTGTTAATCTTCATCACAGTGTCTTCATACTTTCCTTTGTATTTATAAACATGGGGCTGTGTCGAATGAAATCATTCCTAAGTCAGATGGGTGCCAAGCTACATTGTTTAACAAGGTATGATGTTTTCTCCTTAAGTCAATAAGCTGTACTTTGAATTAGCCATGTGAAACTAGGTAAAGTAATCCAGCTGTGTCCGTTTTACTCGGGCTGACTTACTAATGCTGTGAATTGGCCATGTCAGCTCCACCGCTAATGAGCAATAGCCTTTGAAAACAGCACATACCTTTTTGTTGTCCTTGGGAATATTATAAGAGCAGAATATCAAGAATTTGGCTCAAGAGATAGCAAATGCCTTTAAAAAATATTTAACATGATTTTCATGCATATTTGTGGAAAAATGAGTAGTTGATATCATGTTAAAGATACCTGCATAAAGTTAGGTGCTGCCAAAAGTGAGAGAGGCAATTTGTTTATTTTTATGTACTTCATTTTCATCTATGCCACATTCCTAATGCAAGATTTTGTTAAACGCAAAAAATAATTGCTTTGAACATTTAATATATAATTTCCTTTTATGTGAACAGATTAAAAACATTTAAGCTGATGCCAATTCTAAAAGTGCTAACCGTTGAAAATATTTTTTCAACTAGACATCATTAATGTCTACAGTTTTAACGAAGCTTTTTCTCTTAGATCCTGAGAGTCTCTGAAAGTTATGCATTTTGCCAAAGTTGCGGTTGTTAAGAAGGAGCAATAGTTGCCTACTTATTCTTGTAAACACATTTTGGCATAATTTAGTAATCGTAATCCAAAATTCTCTTCTCTGAATCAAAATGACTTTTAAGAGGTAGAATGTATAAAATTCATCACCATCTTTATTGCTGTGACTCAGTATAATTCTGTCAGACATTCAGCAAAAGACTTTAAACTAAAAAGTATGCGAATATGCTGATACCAATCGCATATTTTTCCTTAGATATTAAAGTGAAGAATTGTTACTTTCAGCAACATCATTTGTAAGCTGTGGCTGTCACCATGAGAGTATTAATTAAAAAAAATTAATGTGATATTTATATTACAACTAAACATCAGAGAGGCCCAACGTTCAGAGCAAAAGTAATCAGTGAGTAAATACAGGAATTCTGCTTCTACCACCAGGACAATTGTGAGTAATGCCTTACACCCTGAATCCACTCAAGGGTAAGGCAAGAGGTATTTCCTGAGCCCTGAAGCAGCAGTGAATAAAGGAAACAGCCTCAGCTCAGAGCTCAGATTCTGAACTGAACTGTGTGCTGTTACCTGTGTGGGTAACATTGGTCAAATTACTTGTGCACTCTGTCTCAAATTATTCTCCATATAGCAGGAATACATATGAAATATATTTCATAAAGTCCTAATTCTGATACTTACCTCTCTCCAGGTTTTTGCCAATGAAAGCACCAGGATCCTAACTGTAAAAGCTGGATATGGGTCTTTCCACTTAGGATTCCAAATTTAACAATATATATAAGACTTTGAACCTTATAAAAATGATAAAAGTGGTTATTTAAATTAGCTGACCCCACATTTTATAATAAACAATACACCCAGTTTACTGTGCAACCTTACATATACTATACATGCAGGGTACTTGTACGTTTTCCTAAAGGATTTGATGGTATATTTTAACTCTGGTTGCTATGATGGATTCTATTTCCATACAGCTCTTGCAGTTCTCTGTTCAACTAAGTGGGTCTGGGGTATCTGTTTTCTTCCTCCAGGTTTCTTATTAATGAGTTTTAATTGTGCTGGTATACTCAAGTGATTTCTGCAGAAGGTTTCACTCACCTAATATGCCCCAGCCTGCTGGCAGCGTGGTGTTCTTGTTCTTCAGGTCAGGATTGACGTCTTCTGCTTTATTCATTGCATTCTCTCTGCAGGAACAATATTCTTCTCTATACTGTGGGAACTTTACGACAGTTTAAACTCCTTTAGGCAAAAAAGTAATTTCCTGTTTGGAGCATAAAATGAAATAAGATCCATATGCTCAGTGTCATTATACTTTCAAGGTAATACATTAAATACTCCTAGCAACAGTACTTTAAAGTCATTTCTATTTAATCATTTCATGCTCACTGTCTCCTAATGGACATAAAAAGTTACATCAAAAAATCCTGGTGAGATAATATTTTATTGAAAGTGCAAAGCTTTTCATCTCTGTTGGTATAACCAGAAGGATATTTAATGGTGGGTAACAGAAAACAAATAGGTTATGGATTTTTAGCAATTTGAGGGAGGAGAGGATAAGATGTGTAGGGGTAGAACAAGACAGAGTAGCTTAAAGAAAGGTGTTAAAAACTGGAGAAAGATCATTTTGAAAATCAGCCAAGAAGAAAGATGCTTTATTTTTTCAATGTTATTTTAGAGGTAGATCATTGTGAGAGGGATTCTATAAAATTCATTTATAGTAATTCCCTGCTTATTCCTTTAATAATTCTCTCTTCCTTCAAGAAGATTTTTGAAAATTTCAAGACCATCTACAGTATTATTAATTTCTGGCGTAGTCAATATATGCATGCAAAAAACTAGTAAAGACTCTGTCAGAAAGATAAGCAGTTTGTAACAAAAGAGAGTAGCTTTCAATGAGGGTGAGACCATTAACTGAGATGATTTTGAAGAAACATATGCGATGATAAAGCGCTTAATGACAATGAGTAGTCTCCAAAGATGGAAAATGATTTGTACATGGAAAATACTTAATATATTCTGTTGCATAACGCTCAAAATACAGGCACCAAAGGCAGGCTTGAGACAATTTGAATTGACTAATGTACACCTTCAGTTTCCCCTCTACTCTTTTTTTTTTCTTATACTCCAGTCAGTTTCTTCTTCTGAAGTAAATTCTGAACACATATAGTTTGTGCCTTTGCGTATGCTGGAGAAGTTTCGTCTCCCTTTTCTACCAAACTAAATATTTCTAATTCTTCAAGACTCTGCTTACATACCACTTTCTCATCATCTAAACTAAGTGACTCATCCGCTACATATTCTTGTCACTGAACCATTATCATTAGCTCTTGTGCCACGCTGCCTTTGGCTTTGTTTTCTGTTTACAACTCTGCCTCTTCCAAATCTTGAAAAAGTATTTAACTTATCTTTGTATATTCATAGCACCAAAGAAAGTGCCTAATAACTAGTAAGCATATAATTTTATTTGTTTAATCCAGAGTGATTATTTATAGTTTGAAATATTGGAAGATCAATTTAAATGTCTACATATCCATTTCAGTGGCATAGTGTTTAGTTAGTTCAGACTCCTCTCAGAATTTTTCTTCTTCTTTTGCTTTCTAGAGACAAAAGTAACTGTCCTGCATTACATCATGGAACTGTTGGGAAGATCACATGAGATAAGGCATGTGAACGTTTATTATAAGCTGCAGAACACTATACAAAAATAGCATCTTGTTTTTGTGAAATAAACTGTGATTTGACCACATTTTATAAGAGTTTCCTTAAGTGACTATGCAATCTTTTCTTTACCCTTCCATTATGGCTTTTAAAACAATGGCTGCAAATTCCTTGATGTTCTCCCATGGAGAAGTGAAGTCTAACAGTAATCCCCCTCTACCACCATCACCCCTGGAATCTTGTCTTGGTCTAATGACTTTCTCATAATGAACACAACGCACAGAGCTGATGCCATGTGTAATAAAAGACCAAAAAGTTTCCATTAGACCTTCTGGAATAATTGTTCTCTGGATGCTTCCTCTCAAATTCTGGTGATCATGAGGTGAAAAGCTCAAGCCACATGGAGAGGCCACATGGAGGTGCTTGTTGGACAGGCCTAGCTGATCCTATCCTTCAGCCATCAAGCCCAAGTGCTAGACATGTATATGAAGAAGCCACTAGGGTTAGATTATTCTAACCCTGGTCATTCCAGTCCTCCCAACCAAGGCCCCAGTCACTGTGGAATAGAGAAGAGCCAGCCCCATTTTGGCTTTTGTGAATTCTGAGCCCACAGAATCCACGAGCATAATAGAACTTACGTTATTTTTATGCCACTAAGTCTTGGAGTGGTTTGTTACATATACAGATAACTGGAACAACTTCTTATATATAGCCTGCCAATTTTACACTTATCATTTATTAGCTATATTACTCAAAACAGGCTAGGCAACATTGAGATAAAACAAGCCAACAATCTCGGTGGTTTTAAATAACAAAGGCTCATTTCCTGCCCTGCATGTCCACCATGGATCAACTGGGAGGGTCACCTCTTCATAGTTATGGAGGAACCTGAGCTCATGGATATTGCCAATCACTGAGTCAGAAGCAAATCAAGCTCTGGAGTGTCTTATCCAAGCAGCTAAATGCTAGGCCTGGAAATGACACATGCCACTTCTGCTGATAGTTCTTTGGCTGGAACTAATGGCATGGCTCCCCCACCCAAAAAGGTGCCAGAAGTATTAGTCCTATCATGTACTCAGTAGGAAGGGAGCCAGAAATATTTGGTAAGCAGCACTAATGACTACCATATAAGGACTTTCGAAGACATTGCCTGCCTGAACTTCCCAGCCAAAACCTCTCCCTCAACCTCTGGCTTCAAATTTGTACCTGCCATCACTTGTGTTGGCTATTCCTATCTCACAAGGCCAGTCACTTTTTTACTGCTACCATTTCACCACTGGTGAACTATACGGATATATAATCTTTCCTGCCTACACTTCCTGAACATTATCTGCATATAAAGTAGTGACTGTGGTGGTCTCCATGACAACCAAGACTATCTAGTGCTTTTGCTAAACCCTAATCATAGGGTGTTTTTTTTTCTCTCTCTCTCTTTCTGTCTTTTCTTTAGCAAAGCCAAAAATCAAGCTTATATAGCGAGTTCATCATTCCTCTTTCACCTCAATAAAAAGTATAGCCTGGACTCACATCTCTAACCTAAAATGATTACTCATACAGGGTATCAGTTAAAGATATTCATTTAAAAACATACAAGCAGTAATTGAGATGGAAGAAGGGGATTTTTCAAATGAGAAGATAGAGATAGATTTCAAAGAAGGAAAGAGAGGATCACTAAAGAAGGGAATGTTTTGGTGCAAATTCTTGACTAGCTACCAATAATAGCTATTAGCTACTAAATTCAAACTCCAACTCTTTTCACTTACCGACTTTTTAACATTTTGAAAGTTGAAGTCTCTTGTATATAAAATGGGGAACTAGAATTCTTCTACTTAACTAATACAGTAACTAATACAGGATAAAATTAGTCCAAGTAAAAATGCATTAAAATAGATAGAGCCATTCAATTTCAAAGTATTAGTATTGCTTTTTTTTTTTTTTTTTTTGAGACAGAGTTTCGCTCTTTTTGCCCAGGTTTGTGTGCCATGGTGTAATCTCAGCTCACTGCAACCTCCACCTCCTGAGTTCAAGCAATTCTCGTGCCTCAGCCTCCTGAGTAGCTGGGATTACAGGCATATGCCATCACATCTGGCTAATTTTTGTATTGTTAGTAAAGACAGGGTTTCTCCAAGTTGGTCAGGTTGGTCTCAAACTCCTAACCTCAGGTGATCTGCCCACCTTGGCCTCCCAAAGTGCGGGGATTACAGGTGTGAGTCACCGTGCCTGGCCAGTATTACCTTCCTTTTAAACAAGCATAAGAATGATGGCTACATTTGGAGTCTCTGATAGCTCTAGAAGGTTTGTAGACGGCTTTAGAAATTCTCAACCTATAATATGGCTCAACTCAGATTTTAAGACTTCTAGGTACAAGGTGGTGAATGACAAACATAATTGATACCATGAAATGTGATATCACAAATTAAACAGTTTGGGGGAAGTCTTGCCAAAGGCTAAAATCCAAAAACATACTCCTCTGCTAAAAGCCTTTGAATGGTACCAGTTTCCTAAATAATATTCTGTAGACTTCTATTCACCCACATCCTTCTTAAGATTTTAGCAAAATGTAACTGACCCTGCTCACTAGTTCTTTTTGAAATGTACCTGGTTAGAAAACCACAACTTTAAGAATTTTTCCTCTGGCATCTCCTGTAACTCTTTCTCTGATACTTTTAATGAATCCTATTCTTTCTTATCTCCTAAATGTGGCTATTTCTCCAAGGTTGGATCATTATTTTCCTCCATTAAAGTGGCTTCAACCAGCTATGAATCAAGGATGACAAGCAAAACTGTACTTTTAGTCCTGGCTTCTCTGATACTCTCTAAACTCATGCTTCCTCCTACCTACTAACAACAATATTATCAGCAAAACTAGTTAACTGATATTAAGCCACATTGTATCCCTCCTCATAAGAAGAATTTTACATAAATTACCTCTTTTACTTGACACACAAACCTATATTCAGGTACTAAAGTTAGCTCTATTTTACAGATCAGAAACCAAGGCTGAAAAAGAAGTAATTACCCAATATGTGGTAGAGAAGCATTCAAACCTAGGTGTGTCTTAATTCAGAGCCTGATATTTTCATTCTCATGCTTGAAGATTTTTCTTGTGGATACACTATTAGCATCTCAGAATCAAAACATCTAAATTCAAAAATTCAAATTCAAAATTTTATCCTCTCTTTGCTATTTCTGTCAATGTTGTCAATGTCTTATTAGTCACCTAAACTTTAAACCTTGAAATTATTGCAAACCTCTCCATATTCCTTCCACTTTCCTCCCTGTTCAATACACTTAATTCTGTAGATTAAGTCTTCCCAATATTTTTCATACCATTCCACTTCTGCTACCATTATCTTCAGCCTTATACTTCTAACAGTTCTCTCTGCCTGACATCACTTCCCTGGAAACTGTTCTCAGGCTGATTCTTCTAAAGCACTGTTTCAAACATCTCATTCTCTACAAACTCAAGTCTGAACCCCTTAGCCTGATGCTGAAAGCATATGCTTGATCTGACCCCAGACTCATTTGTCCAACCGAGCAGATCTGATCACTATTTCTTGAACATTCCTCTCTTTCCTCTGCCTTTTTGAATGTCATTCCATAAAAATCTAACACCCCATATTTACTTATAAAATCCTACTCATCCTTTAGAGCTCCAATCAAATGCTACTCCTTCCAGGAGCCCAACTGGGTCTCCTCAATAAGAAGAGGTCTGTCTCTCCTCTGATCTCACAAACACTTCGTTTATACCACTATTAATGTGCTTATCTGATACTGTTATACCTTAAGCTCTAGTTCTGTGTAGTTATCTTACTTTATACTCCAATATTAAAATCATCAGGAAGAAAAGGCCTTATTTTATACACCTTTATATTCCTTAGAGTATATAACACAGCTCTTTGCACATAGTAGGAGATCAACAAATACTGTGTAAATGAATAAAAAACAGGAACTTAGACATGGAACATATCTTCAGAAAGACATAAATCACAGAAATGAACAAATTTATAAAGCTTAAATTGAGAGTTTCATATGCCTTGTATATATAGTGATATATATGTGTGTGTGTGTGTGTGTGTGTGTGTGTGTGTATATATATATATTAGTCATCAGTGACTGTGTTCAAGTATTTACATTCTAGAAGCAAACTCAGGCAGAAGGAGATTTTGTTTTGGAGAGCCTGCCTTAATTAAAGAGTATTTACTGGATCTCTAGCAGTCAATATTGGAGAGAAAGAGAAGTAATCATTTCCAAATTTTTCTACATTATCTAATGTAACCATGTTTTATGCCAAAAAATAAACGATATCTATTTTGTGTGCAATGATAAATTAAATTATTTGGCTTATGATGGAATTGAGAACTAAAGTTCTGCAAATTTCAACAAAACAAAACAGCATTTGGAGCATCAGACATTAAAAATACTATAAACGATTCTTCACTTTTTCATTTAGTCCCCTAACTCCTCTCCTAAGACATAGCAGTGTGTTCAATGTAAAGCCAGAAAAATCTATCATAGCAACTTGAAAATCAAAATCAAAGTATCACATTTTATTTTCAGTTGTATTATTATTTCTTAAATGACCTGTCATTGTGCTTATAAAACAGTTATTCCATAAAAACATATTGTAAAACCACTGTCCTTTGAAGGAGATTTTTTTGTTGAGAATGTTTACCCTAGAAATTGTGAAGTAGGAGGGAAGCTTAGAGTTCATTTCAAGTCTGCGGTTGATGCATGAATTTCTATTCATCACTGACAAGAGGCCGCGCAGCCGCTAAATATGTCCACGCAAGGTGCCTCACAAGGTATTCTCTTTCACTTTCAAACAGCGTCCACTGTTAGAAAATTCTTTATTTATCAAAATTATACCTCTGCTCTCTGGATCCTCAACAATAGGACTGATGTTTTGAAATTTTACAGCCCTTTAATTATTTACAGAAAATGGTCACATCTTCTCTCTTCCAAAGTGTTGTGAGACAAGGACTTTCTTTTAGTTCAGCATTATAAGATACAATTATGTCAAAAGCCCTAGACAAGATCTGGGACGATATGATTTTGATAAGACTTTGCTAAGAGTTTCTTCTGAATCTCTTCACCCTCCCACCTCAGTCATGAACACCAATCACCTGATTTTGCCCACTCTATACTGGCAAATCTACTACAATTTGTTCCTGACACAGAAAACCACCAGAACGACCACTGTTAGAATTTCATATATTTGTCAAACTTTATTAATGTAATTGTGGATTCCATCTTGCTATGATTCTGATCTTTTCACTCCTATAGACTGGTTCTTCTGTGATTTGCTGCTTTGAACTCCATCCTCTTGTGCCTGACCACAATTCACTATCCCTCATTCTGTACCAGATACCTACCTATGTGCTTTACTAATATGGCAGGATTACACCTCAAAGTATTGATTCGTGTATTTACTGAGTATTGTCTCTCCCTCTGCTTTCTCAATAGTACTCTGAGACACTTTTCCTAACACATGGCTTCCGTCAAAGACCTTTACAAAGAGTGAAATCATCAGCCACTGTTTAAGACCAAAAGATTTGGAAGTCAGTTTGAAGGCTGAATTTTCCAACTCCCAGAAACAAGATGATTCAGAGGACATAAAAGGAGAGGGGCTTGATGGAGAAGCAACTCAGACTAGGGAGAAAGTGATAGAGAAACGTGAGCATTCAAAATTTGGGTGAGGTCTCTGAAAGGCATTGCGGGATGGATTGGATCAGGAACAGGTATGAGAAAACTCTTCAATCAGGAGGACTTAAACTTGCTACCTACCTGTAAGGGTCATAAGAGGACCCGCAGTCACCGGCAGCCATCCATATACAGTGCTCTGAAAAGAGCACCCATGTATCTTTCCTTTGTAATAATTGAAGCATTGTGATTTTTACTTTTGTGCATGGTTATGTGATTAGCGTATGCTACTCTTCACCTAAGTCAACAGTTCCATAATGACTGGACCGTGCTTGGTTGCACTTATTTTACCCAGGCACCTAGAACAGTGACTGGCATATAGTAAGCATTCCATAAATGCTTACTAAATGAATGAAATGTAAAAGTTAATGATGCTAGGGTAGAGAGATTACAAATTAGTTAAGAATAGATAATCAACTACATGTGTGTGCTTAAGTAACTATTAGGGACATTGGTATATACTTTATCATAATGTTGTTTTGGTTTTTCTCAAGTAGTTATTTTGTTGTATTCTATATTCCTTCATTAAATAATTTACTTAGGCATTGTAAAACAAACACATTTGAAGTGGTTAGAAGCATTCAACCACCTGGAGACCACCAGTGTAGGGTTTGTTAAAAGACAGCTACACCGTTGGCATCCTGGCAAGAATAACTGCACACATGGTATCCAAACAAGGACTATTCCAAGTTTGGATGAGCCAAGTGTTACATAATAGGTTAGGGACATCCAGTGTGAGCTGTTCTTGACCGTAATCTCTCGATACTGCTCCACAGTTCATTTTTGGAACATCTCAGTGATTTCTTTTTACAGCCCATTTGAATTTTCAAAGTAATAGAACAACAACAAAAAATTTCTAAGAAGTTGATTCCATTCCAAGTTTTGTTATTTGAAGCACTTAATCAAGTGATTATGTGAAAATTGTTACTTTGAATGAGACTAATTTAAAAAGGAGTCATTCAGTATATGAACTCCTTATGTTGCAGCCAGGCATACTTCCTTTGACCTTGAAGTCTGACTAACCAGATGATTTTTTTCTTCTCTGTTTAACAAGGATTTCTGAGAACCAGTATACTTTTTTTTGGAAGGGAGAGAAAAGGATGTAAAAATAATTATTTTTCCTCATGATGTAGCTGTCAGTACCACCCATGCAGAACAAGTATCTTTCCGTAATCTCCTCTTTAATAAAAGGTGTTTGTTTTGCATTGCTTTGTTTATTTGTTTTGTTTTTTCTGCTCGTGGTTGAGATGAAGGAAAAAATAAAGGAGAATATTGTGCTTTCCCTCCTCCATCACAATCCTTCTTACCACCTTTGCCTCAAACCCTTTCTATGGTCAGTCCTCCTAAAGCAACATTGTAATTTGAGAAGGAGAGAGAAAGAACAAGGAAAGAGAAGACAGAAAGTCTTATTGGGAGAGAGAGTGACTGGGATCTCCTGAGATCGCAAGAGATCTCTGGGATCTCCAGCAGGGAGGGGACAGACCTTGCCTAGGACTTTTGAAATAATTTATCCTTTATAAAAAATATAAAATCCTTTAATGCTGGACTAAAAGTAAGCCTCTTTCTCACAACACTTTTTCTGAGAGAAGATGTGAAAGTTGTCTTCAAATAATTAAACGGCCATAAGATTCAGAAACATCAGGCCTGCTATTTTTAAGAGACACATATTTAACAAGTAACAGAAAGGATAGAGGCAAATGCTTATGAACTGTAAATAGGTGGAAATGTAACACAAGCTACATTTACATTTACAAGTTACATTCCCCTCTGTTGTCCTTCATCTCATTTTCCCACTGGCTTTTCTAACTCATGCCATGGTAAACAACATGTATCACGTATCAACCTATTCACAAAATAATCTCTCCACTCTTTAGCTCTAACCACAGTTTCCCTGAAGCCTCTGCAGTGGAGGCTGCTGATTCTCTCAAGCTTCATGAGCCCTGGTTTAGGTTCTCGTTTTCTGTGGTGAATGCTGTTTCCTGCCTTATTCCACCAGCCAAATACAAAAATCGGCTCCTCTTAGATTCAGACAAGATAGCTATGTCAACTTTTGTTCTCTGTTATTTTTTAGTGATTGCCCTGCATTTATTACATGTTGGAACCTGGTTCATTCTATCAAGTTGGAAAACTTCAGAGTCATTCTATATTGAGAGTTTTTGCCTTACCAGTTGAGGTGGACAGTTTCTAAGGCGATCTCATGATCCCCATTTCCTAGCATTCACATCTTTGTGTAATCCACCCCCCACCCCAACTTTAATTACAGGGCAAGCCTGTAACTTACTTCTAACCAACAGATTATGGCAAAGATGATGGGATGGCACTCTAGCATATGTCTCCTTGCTGGTTTGATGAAGAAACCATGTTGGGAAAGCTCATATGGCAAAGAACTTCAGGTGACCTGTGGCAACTGGGAATTGCTTCTAAATGATAAGAATTGACTGTAGGAGCTCAAGGCAGCTTTAACTCACAACCAACAAGAGGCCAGAGCCCTCAATCCTACAACTTCAAGGAAATTCTTCCAGTAATCTGAGTGAGCTTGGAAATAGATTCCTCAACAGTCAAATCTCAAATGAGAATACAGTCCAGCCAACACATTAATTGCAGCACTGTAAGACCCTAAGAAGACAATCCAGCTAGGCAGTAACTGGACTCATGACTCACAGCAACTGAGAGGTAATGAGTATTGTCTTAACCCACTAAGTTTGTGATTTGTAACACAGCAATAGGTCACTAATGCAATAATTTCCCTTTGCATTTCTTTCACAACTACCCACTCTCATAGCTTTACCCTCCATCTTGTCGTGCCCTGCAAACTAAAATGTCTGAAAATTTTAGCTAACATTCTCTATAAACATATTTCCTATCTATTCTTTGACTTCTGAGTTGAAGACTTCCAGTAACTTGGTCTTTCTCAGATATCAATCCCTCTTTTATTAAAAAAACAAAACAAAACAAAACAAAACAAAAAGCTTTCACAAGTTTCTGTCTTCATTCTCCATGTATCTTGGACCTGGCTGATCATCTGAATTTTCATTTGATTTGTACCATTGCTTCTCTTATACAACTCTCCTTTCCTGTCCTTTCCAAACCAAATCACAAAAATGATAATAGTTGAATTATCAACACCAATTCCTGCATACATGAACACTATTCAAGGAAGCCACACATTCATATTGACACCTCTACAACTTTAGTATCCAAGAAATTGCTTCTTCATCCCAAACTCTAATTCTGAAATCTTAGCTCCAGACATTCACAACATCCTTATTAGTTTTACTTTAATTGCTCATCCTGCTCTTTGTAAAACAAATGTACTTTTCTAAGAAATATGTAGATTATCCTGATTGCTTCAAATATTGTTTTCTGAGGGATCTTTAAAAAGATATAAATATTCTTTTTTGAATTACCCTATTTGGACCTTGTTTTCACTAGTAACCCTGTTTATGTTTGATATACAAATTAGCCTTCATAGTCTTTATAAAGCCTCATTCTCGATATATTTAAATGTCCTGGAGTTCCTGTTTCTATGATATTTTCACCTTTAACAATGTTCTCCATAAGTTATTCATAAGTTATTATTACTCAAAAGAAGATATTGAATTTAAGGCAATTAGTTTGATGCAAAAACATGAAGACCTATGAAGAAGATGTTATATACTCAACTTACTATATGTTGTACTATCCAGCTTATTTTTTCCAAAGAGTATTGTTAAACCAACGTGGAGAAGCACTGATGTGAAAACAGCAATGATTACTGAAAAGTACTATTTGTTTTGAGTTAGGGAAAAGACATTAGATTATAAAAAAATCTTTTGAAACTGAATTAAATCCTTTTAAGAAAGATATCCTCATAAGATACTTGAAAAGAAGGAGTGATTAGTCATGGTTTTTCAGAGGCATTCAGTGAGTGAGCTCAGTGGGTGAGGAAATTGAACTCTCAGTCTGACTTCTGGACCACTCTTTGACATTTGACCCATCCTTGTTTAGCTGTACTTTACCCACAAGAAATAATAATTATATGTGCCCCCACAACATTTTCCAAAATGCTTAACATTCTAAAACAAAGGATTCTAAACAAAAAAGCAATTTGATTATAAATATGAACAGTACTATAAATACCAGATTTGAATATTTTCTATCTCCAAGAGCAGCTTTATTTAGAAAGTCATTATCTAGATGGCCAAGAATAAATCCGAAGATGTGCATGTTTGACAGCATTAACACCCATCAGAATCCAGAGTGTGGTATTCCATCGAAGTGGCAGAATTGATATAGTACGTGTTGCCTATGTTAACAAACAATTCATTGGTTAATTAATTAAAGAAATTGCTAAGAACATTTTTAACTTGTTAGAGTTTAGCTTCCAATGGATCATAACGATCAGTGATATTATTATCATGGATCTGAGCAGTTTAACCCTAAAGCACAAAGATTTTGACCTACAACTTTCATCTTCTCTCCCCAGTATATCTAAGATATTTCAGCAACTTGTCAGCAGTCAGTATCACTTTTCTTTTTCCACTTTCAGGATGACAACTTTAATTAAGTAGTTCCTCCTCCTACTTTCAGATGCTCTCTGTACAGTAATATTTTACTTTTGATTTTCTCAGGCCTCCTACTTGTTCCATTAAAGAGTAAGCCAGGAGCAGACTTTCTCTGACTCAAGTTTTTGGTTCCTCCTTTGTTTCTCCTGACAGATAAAGTTCCCTTATTATATGTAACACCTACGGTAATTGCTGTTGCAAAAAAAAAAAAAAATGTAAACTATTTTCTAAATGTTATGAAGACATGCAAAAATAAAAGTTCTTCGTAAAATACAGATTTACTTTCACTTACATTCCAGCATTCTCTGAGGGGAAAAAAAATGTAGAAAGCTTTTCACCCTGATGTCTCATTAATTCTAATGACACCCCTAGAGGCAGAGAAGTGGCGAGAGCCATTATTCTTGTTACAGTGGAGAAAACGCTGAAAAACCCAAAGAGGCTAGAGATCTTGTTGAAGGTGACACACAGTTATTGGGAACTTGCAGGGAAAAAATATACACACAAACTTCAGGCTTCTGACTCCCAGGTTCAGTACTCTCATGACTCTGCACATAGGTATCTCTGTATAAAGTCTCATTTAATTAATTTAATTGTGTGGCAAAAACGTGGAGTAACTCAAAACCCGGAAAAATCCCAAACAACACCAGACAAACCTCTGCATGTCCAAACCTGCCGATATGAAGTATCATATTTCCAAGCAAATATTCAAGGCATTTTAATGTAATGGGCTGCCAAATACTAAGCACTGGGTTGCTAAGAATTTATCCCCTCCTCCTGGTGTGCCATCATTCATTCGGAGGCTGGAAACCTGAAAGCTACGTTTCCCCAGACTCCTTTGCAGTTAGTGTTCTAAATGCAAACTAGGTGCTGACAATAAGGTGTACTAATGCAAAATTTGGAAGACAGAAGTGAGGAGGAGAACCTCTCTACGTTTCATAGTTTGCTGTTCCTAGCAAACATGGTGATGGACATTTTTACTGTTTTGCAGCTAAATTTAGCATCCCAGATGTAGAGGGGTAGTTGAGCTGGCTTTGCCAGTCCAACTGTACATTGAGGTGTTCAGTGCAAAGCTCCTTATCCTAGCAGCAGCAGTAGTTGTCACTTTCCAGCCCATACATCACAGCTAAATGTTTCTGTGTCCTGCTTATGGGACATAAATGGTGAAATTAGGATAATCACAGACTCGAGAACGGCTCAGAGTTAGGATAGAGCTGCCTTTGTCCTTTATTCACTTTCTAGTTATTAGCAACTTAATTCCCCTGGTTCAGGAAACAGTTTAGCTTTCTTCTCTGTAAAATAAGAATACCACTACTTACTTTGGAGGACTAGGGTGAATCTACCTGGAAGCATCAAGCATAGTACCTTAGCTCATTCTATCTTTACCATCCTATCTTTGCCAAAAGCCCCAAAAGAGCAGAAATGTTATCTGTTTGGTTCACCACTCCATCTACGATACATACTCAATAAATATATGTTTAATAAATAAATACTCCAATCAGATGTGGATATAGGGGAGAGGTCGTGTTTAAACATGGCTCCCTGGAATCTGTCCAGCTTGTTACTTGGGTTTGTGAGTTTGTGAAGGGTGTAATTTAGAGACTGACAGATGCTTCAGTGAGACACATTACATTTATTCCCTATCTGGCAAATATTTCGTTCTTAGTACATGACATCTTCTCATCATTTTTAGCATCACTACCATAATCATCATCAACGGAGTGCTTTTTCCACTTTTTAAAATGGTGTTTCCCTGCACCCAGTGCTCCAAATTTCTAATAACCATGTGAAGAGGTGTGTGATTTTTTTTATGTTTGCTTGTTGTATCTTCTAGGATTACAAATTATTCACCTAACTCTCAAATCTTGTCATGCTTAAGCCCTAGAGCTCACTTTTCCTGAGCCTGTCCTACCCTAGTTAGGTCTTGAATATACATTAAATTTACTTTACTGAAAACAACAAAATAGCTCAGAACATATTAAGAATATGAGGACTATATTACAGGATTATAAGTCATCTCAAAGAACCAGCCTGCTGAATGCAACACAGCTTCTAGAAGGACTAAAATCCATGAATGTAAAGCCAACAGGGATCAAGAGAGTGTTATCTCTTTCTGTATCCTTCATTCTTCTGTCTCTGCATACTGGACTTCTGGACTTCCCAGATGACGTGGCAGAATTTGGTTTCCAGCAGCTCTTAGTTTTCATGTTATAACTCCAATTACACAAAAACCAAATCCCTCTCTAGTTCCCAGCTTCAAATTCCTAGAAAAAAGTTCTAACTGGCCGTTCTTGGATCTGGGCACACTCGTATTGAACTTCACAACTTCACAAGGGCAGCAACTGCATGTGTTTTGATCACCTATTACACAGTACACATAGCAGATGTTCAATATATTTTTATTGCATGAGAACTCTGGCCAAGGAAGTAGGATTATGTACAAACATGGTTTCCAGGAGTCTACCCTTCTGGATTGAGTCTGGAATGCAGTTAAGAATGCCTTAGTGAACTGGACTGACCCTCCAAAATTCTTTTATACTTACTCCATAATTTGGCTTATCTTTCCTCTTCAACTTTCAATCACTCCCTTCCTCACTCCTCACAATCCAGCTACAGTAGTCCACTGTCTGTCCCGTACGACGAAATTTATTTTCCTACATCTAAGTCTTTCTAGTTTCAGTTTAGGCTGGAATGCACTTCCACTGGCCTTTCCTGTAGCAGCGTATTCTCAACTTTTAACTGTATTCTCACCTTTACTCACATCTTGCAACGTCACCATCTCACCTAATCATCCTACCATAAATGGCTTCCCCCAGTTACTCTCTGTCTTACCATGCTGTTAATTTTCTTCATAGATAGCATTACCATAATCTATAAATATCCTATATATTAATTTGTTCTTTGTATTTACTGTCTCTCCTGACTATTTCATAAACTTAAGGATAGTAAACATCTCATCTCTCTTCATCACAGTTCTCACCCCAATGTCTAGCACAGTGTCTGTAAAACTGGAGGGCTCCACAATCACTTGTCATTAATCTGGCAAGACGCCAGGCTCTACCCATGTCTGCTCGCTCTTGAGTTACCACTGGAGGGACAGTAGTTAAGCATGAGAATAAAATCTGAATAGTTGAATTTATATCCTAGATCTACCATTCAATAGTCAAGTGGCTTTATTTAAAATCAGTAACCTTCTGATTCCACATTATAAAATGGCAAAATGATACTAACGCTATCTAACTTTTCCATGGGATTATCTAAGGATCAAATAATATATTACATAAAATCATTTCATGATTGGAAAATGGAACGATAATGTTATAGTATAGCTATTAATAGTATTGTAACATTAATATCTTAAGATTGAACTTTGAAGAGATAGAACAGTTGAACAGACCAGTAATGGTTTAGGATATTGAATCAGTAATAAAAATTATCTTATCAAAGAAAAGCTCAGGACCTCATGGATTCATTGCTGAATTCAAGCAAACATTTTATAAAGAACTAATACCAATTCTCAAACTATTTCAATAATTGAATAGAGAAATCTTCCAAACTTAGTTTATGAGGCCAGCATTATCCTGATATCAAAACGAGATAAGGACACAAAAAAAGAAAAAGAAAACTATATGCCAATATCTCTGATGAACATAGATGTAAAAATCCTCCACAAAATACTAGCAAAGTGAATTCAACAGTACATTCAAAAGATCACTCACCACAACCAAGTGGGATTCATCCCAGAGGCGCAAAGATGATTCAACATATGCAAATCAATAAACATGACATATTACATAAACAGAATGAAGAATATAAAACATATCATTGCAATAGAGGTTAAAAAACATTTGATAAAATCCAACATTCCTTCAAGATAAAAACTTTCAACAAATTAGGTAAAAAAGGTGATGAAAATGATAAAAACTCTCAATAAATTAGATACATTGTGTACATCAACACAATGAAGGTCAAATATGACAAACACACACTAGCATTGTACTGAATGAGAATAAATTGAAAGCTTTCCCTCTAAAATCTGAAACAAGATAAGAATGTATCCTTTCACCACTTCTATTCAACATAGTACTAGAAGTCCTAAGTAAAACAATTAAGCAAGAGAAAAGAATAAAAGGCATTCAATTGTTTGCACCTAGGAGTTCAAGACCAGCCTGGGCAACATAGGGAGACCCTGTCTCTATGAAAATTTTTTAAAATTAGCTGGGCATGATGGCACATGCCTATAGTCCCATCTACTCAAGAGGCTGAGGTGGGAGGATCACTTGAGCCTGGGAGGTCAAGGCTTCAGTAAGCCATGATGGCACCACTGCACTCCAGCCTGAGCAATAGAATGAGACACTGTCTCAAGAAAAAACAAACAAACAAACAAACAAAAACAGCATTCAAATTGGAAACCAAGGAGTTAAATTGTTCCTATGTGCAGATGACATAAGCTTGTATACACAGAAAACCCTAAAAACTTCATCAGAAAACTGCTGGAACTAATAAAGTTACCAAAGTTGCAGGATATAAAATCAACACACACAAAAAAGTAATATTTCTATATGCTAATAACTATCTGAAATAGAAATCAAAACATAATCCCATTCACTATAGCCACAAATAAATAGAATACTTAAGAATAAATTTAACTGAGATGAAAAATCTTTACAATGAAAACCGTAAAACATTGATAAAAGAAATTGAAGAAGATACAAATACGTGAAAAGATATTTCACATTCATGGATTGGAAGAATTAATATTGTTAAAATGTCCATACTACCTGAAGTATATACAGATTCAATGCAATTGTCATCAAAATGTCAAAGACAATCTTACAAAAATAGAAAAAAACTATCCTAAAATTCATATGGAATCATAAAGACCCTGAATAGCCAAAGTAATCTTGAGTAAAAATAACAAAACTGGAGGCATCACACTACTTGATTTCAAAATATGCCACTAAGATATAGTAATCAAAACAGCATGGTACTGGCATAAAAACAGACATAGACCAATGGAACAGGATAGAAAGCCCAGAAATAAACCCATATACTAATAATCAATTGACTTTTGACAAAAGTGCCAAGAACACAAATGGGTGAAAGAACAGTCTTTTCAATAAATGATGTTGGGAGAACTGCATATCCACATGCAAAAGGAAATTGGACCCTTATCTCTCACCATACATGAAAATCAATTCAAAATTGTCTAAACACTTAAATGTAAGACCTGAAACTATGAGGCTACTAGAAGAAAACATGGCAGAAATGTTTCATGATCTTGGGCTGGACAAAGAGTTTTTTGGATAAGACCTCAAAAGCCCAGGCAACAAAAACAAAAGTAGACAAATGGGGTTACATCAAACTAAAAGGCTTCTTCACAGCAAGGGAAACAATCAACAGAGTGAAGAGGCAATCTGTAGAATGGGAGAATATATTTGAAAACTATAAATCTGAGAAAAGATTAATATCTAAAATACATAAGAAATTCAAACAACTCAATAGCAAGAAAACAAATAACTAGATTTTAAAAATGGCAAAAAAATTAGACATTTCTCATAAGAAGATACACAAATTACGAATAGGTATAAAAAATTTCCAGCATCACTGATCATCAGAAAATTTCAAACCAAATCCACAATAAGAGATGACTACACAGCTGTTGGAATTACCAAAACCACAACAGGTAAAAGACGCTTGCAGGAATGTAGAGAAAAGGAAAGTCTTCCATACTCTTGGTGAAAAGGTAAATTAGTGCAACTACTATGAAAAACAGGATAGATGGTCCTCAAAAATAGAACTACCATATGATCCAGTAATCCCACTACTGGGTTTATCTCCAATTAAAACAAAATCAGCATGTCAAAGAGATATTTGCACTCTCCCGTTTATTGCAGCACTATTCACAATAGCCAAAATATGGAATCAACAGATGAATAGATAAAGAAAGTGTTATACGCACACACACCACACACATACACACACACACACACACATATATCAAATATATATAATGGAATACCATTCAGCCATAAAAAATAGGAAATTCTGTCATTTGCAACAACATGGATGAATCTGAAAGACATTATATTAAGTGAAATAAGCCAGGCACAAAAAAAATATATACCACACGATCACATTTATATGTGAAATCTAAAAATAAGTTGATCTTGTAGAAATTGAGAATAGAGTAGTGGTTACCAGAGGCTGAAGATATGAGAGGGGAAAGACTGGTCAATAAGTACAATGTTACAGTTAGATATGAGGAATATGTTCTGGTGTCCTATGGGACAGTGAAATTACTATAGTTAACAATAATGTACTATATGTTACAGAATAGCTGGAAGAGAATTTTTGAACATTCACACCACAAAAATATTTTACTATTTAAGGTGATAGATACACTGGTTACCATGATTCAATCATCACATGTTGTAGGTTTATATCAAACGATCACCCCATAAATATGTACAATTATTACATGTCAATCAAAAATAAAATGAAACTTCAAAAATATTAATGGTAATTATTTATATTTAACTGTTTGCCTAGAGTTAGCCCTAAACCTATCCTGAGTTGAAAGGACTATAAACTGTACAATTTCCATAAGAATAACAACCATTTTTACAAAAATCTTTAAGAGAGTCATAGCACTCAAAAGCTATGGCATTGCCCAACAATTACCAGAAAAGACTCTTTCCAAAGGAACTATCAAGAGCAAAATGTATTGCAGCACAATTGCTTTTCATGTTTCCACTTTCCATAATGCTCTTCTCTTCCCTTTTTGCTCAGATCACTTCCTCCCTTTCTTACAAGTCTTACTGGAAATAACTTTGACTTACTTCAGCACCTTAGTGGCCTTCCCATGGAGCTTCATCCCTTACCACAGAGAATCTGAGGAGAAGGAGAAGGAGAATTCAAAGGCCGCCATTAAGAGAGGTGGCTAAGTTTGTGCTGCAGTTTTCTGAGAAAGAATAAGTTGCAGAGAGAGGTTGATCTTATTGTCATAGTTGTTGGATTGTTTTTTTCCCTGAGAGAGGAAGAGGTTAATAGGTCAATTGGAAAGGAGAAGAAAGGAAAGTGATATTAACTAGAAAAAGCAATGAGCCACAGAAACGAAAGAGCAAAGTCAATGATGCTTGTTCTGGGAATCTAAAGGATCCAGGTTTTCTTTAGATTGGTTTCTGATAACTTGGGGAGAAACACTGAAACTAAAAAACAAACAAACAAACAAAACCAAGATTCTATGTTTTCCACGTCTTATACAGATGTAATGATGATAATACAACTAACTTTTATTGAGTACTATATGCCAAGCATTATGCTGAGTGTTCTACAAATATTATTACCTCATTTAATCCTATGATAGCAACTATATAAGTAAGTACCATTATTATACCCATTTTACAGGTTAGAAAACTGATGCCCACAGAGGGTAAGTAACTTCTTCAAGGCTTCACAGCTAGTAAGTAGCAGATTGACATCTACGATTGTGGTCTTAATCACTATGCTGTAATGCCTGTCTACACTGAGATTTGCTTAGAAGGCATTATAATTTACACATTTAATTCACAAATCTTACTAAACATGTATTTCCCTTTTAATCATTTTCTGTAGCTGTATTCTATGCATATTTGCAAAGAGAAAAGAAGTAAAGAATATTGCTGCCCAATACAGTATTCCTGGTTCTAAGTGGCCTGGATGGAATTATTTCCAGCAATGGGAACACTAATGCACAAAATCCCTGCCTTCTTTGTTGGATTTTATTATTTATTTTATTTTATTTTATTTTATTTTATTTATTTATTTATTTAGAGATGGAGTCTTGCTCTGTCACCCAGGCTGGAGTCCAGTGGTGCAATCTGGGTTCACTGCAACCTCTGCCTCCCAGTTCAAGCGATTCTCGTGCCTCAGCCTCCCAAGTAGCTGGGACTACAGGCACCTGCCACCACGCCTGGCTAATTTTTGTATTTTTAGTAGAGACAAGGTTTCATCATATTAACCAGGCTGGTCTTGAACTCCCAACCTTACATGATCCACCTGCCTCGGCCTCCCAAAGTGCTGGGATTACAGGGGTGAGCCACCGCGCCTGGCCTCTTTCTGGGACCTTTTTATATGCACATGCTGCCTTCTGTACTAGACAGCCTGCTCTTTGTGTATAGCATTTACAAACACACAGTCCAGGTTGAAATCAATTTATAGTTTGTGTGAACTTGGACAAGTTATTTAATCTCTCTACACCTTAGGTTTCTTGTGTGTGAAATGAAGATAATAATATTGAAGTATTATGAAAATTAAATTTCTATCTCCATAGCCCTTCATTGTGCTTTTTCACACAAAAACCTCCAATAAATATTATGCTTGCAGTTGTTGCTGCTGATAGTGAACTAGTGATGGTTAGTTGAATATTCTTTGGTGAGAACACAGGCCTCCTGATGAGTTCTTCTTAGCCCACAATAATCTTGGACTTAGCAGGTATTAAAAAGTAGGAAAGCAAGGGCAAAAGAAATTGAGCATTTTATTTTAGCCATAATTGAGATTTGGAATAAAAATATTATTTTCATAATCTACTGTCACATTTTACACAAGTGAGGCACATCAGTTCTTCTATAAATAGGGCACTTTCATCTAATTGTTTATTGTTTACTGCTACCACACCCATACATTAGGTGGGACCTAGCTTTTCATTTCTATCATTTACACAGTGAGGAGCTAATGAAATATTTAGAAAATTTATTCCTCTATTATTTAAATTCAATCAACTTTGCAGGTAGACTATAATCATTCAAAGAAAAAACATTTTATAAACCACGGCCTGTGTATGCCATTGCCATGCATTCACAGCTAGACAACTGAAGCTGTTTTCACTTGACCCTGATAAAGGAGCATGCATCTTTTTTGCAGCCAAAGAGCATACATCTTTTTGTGTGTGTGTGGTTAAAATGCAATACACAAACTCACACTCAGAAAATATAGCACACATCTTTTTTCTATAAAAGTTGATGTTAAATTAATTTTAATATATATGAAAGCATGACTAAGGTAATAACAAAATGGAAACAGAGAACGGCTGTGGGGCAGATCATGAAGAAATCCTATCCAATCAAATCTTCAAGTGATCATAAAGTCAGATTTTTATTTATAATTTTAGCATCTACTGTAAGCAGAACTTGTATTATACATTGTGGAAGATAGAAGAGTAAATAAAATACCTCCTCTCAGAGAGTCTTATAATATATCATTAATTAGCATAATAAAGTAACAAATCAAGGAGCAATGGAGACTAGGGCCTTCATGTAGTCTAGATAACTTTATTCCATGATCATGATTATGATCATCATCCTAGCTAACATAGACTTCTAAGGCGGCCATACCAAAATACCATATACTGAATAGCTTAAACAATGAGAATTTATTTCTCGCAGTTCTAGAGGCTGGAAAGACAAAGATCAAGGTGCCAGCAAGGTAGGTTTTATTCTAAGTCCTCTTCCCTTGGCTTGTAGGTCACAGCCATCTCCCCGTGTGCTCACATGACCTCTCTGCATACGCACAGAAAGAGAGAAGGAACAAAACTTTCTGGTGTCTCCTCTTATAAGGGAACTAATCCCATCATAAGAGCCCTACTCCTGTGACCTTGTCTAACCCTAATTACCTCCCAAAGGCCTCGTCTCCAAATGCTGTAACTTTGGGGTTATGGCATCAACTTATGATTTGTGAGGAACACAAACATTCAGTCCATAACACGAACCGTGTATCACTTATTTGCTTCTCTCATTGACTCTTCACAGTGATTCAATAGGGTAGATGTTATTATAATTTTTATTTCTCTTTCAGAGATAAAGAAATAGGTTCAGGAGTTGGAGTTCCTTATACAGAGTTCACACACCAGTAAATAATCATTCTGATATTTTCACAGAGGATCTTTTGGTTGGCTGGTTGGTTGGTTGCTCGGGTGGATGATTGTTTTTCTTCAGCAAGTAATTTAAATGTTAGAACTATGTATATTTTGAATGATACACGAACCGTGTATCACTTATTTGTCTTCTCTCATTGACTCTTCACAGTGATTCAATAGGGTAGATGCTATTATAATTTTTATTTCTCTTTCAGAGATAAAGAAATAGGTTCAGGAGTTGGAGTTCCTTATATAGAGTTCACACACCAGTAAATAATCATTCTGATATTTTCACAAAGGGTCTTTTGGTTGGCTGGTTGGTTGGTTGCTCAGGTGGATGATTGTTTTTCTTCCGCAAGTAATTTAAATGTTAGAACTATGTATATTTTGAATGATACTTCAACAATCCCTTTCTCAACAAGAATGAATGTCTGGAGGGGCCCTAAGTTTCTTCATATACAAAATAAAAGAAGTGAAAAATCATATATAAGTTTTGCTTGTCTTTTCAAATGTTTTAATTTAATGGATATTAACTTGCAATAACATATTGAGCATCATGTGGATCAAAAGCACAAATTTTCTCTGAATTTATTATTATTCTTATCCAATGAGTATGAGAATCTTCTGAAACTTTCCAAAAATCAAAATGAAGATAATAATGCTGCCTATGCCCAATCCTTAATGTAAATTTACTGTACGAAGGAAAATTTTTAATATTTCATTTATTAGAAATCAAAATACTGAGTTAAAGAACATTGTCAGACTAATCAGGGTTTGGGGTAGGGTAGTTATTTTGTTATAGTTCTTTGTGTTTGTATAAAAGTGTTCCCAGGAAGAATAGAAAGAAAATGATAGAGAACTAGAAAACATGAAGAGAAACCAATACTTTAAAGCAAATCTTGCCACAACTTTTGTAACTAATCAATGCAGGAAAAGCTCCCTGTGCTTCTCTCTTGCTTCTTTGTGGGAATATTAATGTTCTGTCTGGTTTCTATGCAATTTTGCCATGCCTACTTGCATACTTGAGCACATATCCATTCTTTAATTGACAGAGGAATATTTAAGCATTGAAAAAAAAGTAAGAAAACCCAGACCTGGAGCGACATGCTCATCCCTGGGAGAAATGCGATGTATTTTGTGAGAACTGATGTTTCAATTGCTGCATTGTTCAGACTTCAGTCAGTCTCATTCCAACAAGAGGCAGAAAATCAATGATTGGATGTTGTAACTTTCCATTTCAGAGCACAAGTTGTGTTTTTATTACTAGTGTGCCAAAAGTCTTAATTTTTAAATGCTGACAAATTGTCTGCATCAATAGAACTATGATTCAACTTAATTTATAAATATATATAACAGATAGGACTCAATGTTCTAATGCTGCTTTCCACACAGTTTGTTACATACCAAAGCATCTAGAAAGCCTTATTCTTATGGGATCTCCTCTGGCATTGTAATCTCTTCCTTGCTTATATGTAACACTTAAACAGTTTAGTGTTTGCTAATTGCTCCTGAAATATCACCAGCATTTATTCATATTTCTTGTATCATTGAGATGAAAGAAAGCAAACAGTCTATGATATCCTGTTTGCAAATAGCCTGGACATATTCTTCCTCTAGAAGGAACTATTGGTTCTTTTCTAAAAGGCCTCATGATGATTCATCATTTAGATTTCCTATGTGGAACTTTATTCTTGCTAGGTTTTCTCCAAAAAATGTCACAAGAAACTAGGAAGCAGAAGGTGTGAAAGGGAAGCTCAGAGAATTCTGTCATCATGAATACAGACTACTCTGCCATGGGATGATTTTCTAAATCAGATGGGTTTCTGAAGTTGGCAGAATGTTACCTAATCTTTAGTGAAACCACCTAAAGAGCTGTGTTTGAGATGTTCCCTATTTTCAAGAACTTTGATACTCTTGCCATCTTATATCCAAAACAAGTATAAAAGGAAATATAATGAATTGGTTCTTCAAAGAGATGTTTTTAGATTTTATATGATGGAATAGGTAGAATATAAATGCATTTAAGGAGAAGTCCTGATTATATAACACTGAGTTGCTTTGCCAGCTATCTCCCTGAAATGCATTTTTCTAACACATTTGTTCCAAAACACTTTCCACACAATGAGTATTCATTTCAACCAGTATGGGGATGACTCTGTGGTTTATGTATGATGCAAGCATTCCAGGGTCCTTTCCAAAGTACTAATTTGACTCATAAAAACATTTTATTTTAAGTAGACTTCAAAGAATAAAGGTTTGATTCTTGATTTTTGCTTCTAACAACTATCAGTTTTAGAATGTGTTCAAAAGGCAATAATCAAATATTTCAGACCACAAATAATTCAGACTACAAATGACATAATAAAGAAATGTGTTAAAATATTGACTAAGGCAAAAGAGACATCTTTTGTGAGAAGAGGATAAAAAATTAAGCAATACTTTTTAAAGCTAATAAATAGTGCTTTTTATCTCTCAATTTTAAAAAGTATCCAGTTAAATGGCTTTGTTATTTAAATTAAGAAAAATGATTGCACATAAAAAGGGAAAATGTCTTTAGTAGACAAAATGTTGGCTCATTTTGTTCACCAAATTATTCCTATCATGGCAATGAACAAAGGGAAATGTGGATTACTGAAGTGAGGGTTTTAAACAAACACATAGTGGAAAATGAGAGGATAAGAAATTTCTGACTCTCAATATTTGCTAACTTAAAATTTTAAATATAGTAAAACACTTCAACGATGCTGACAAAGTTACCATGAACCGTGTATGATTTCTGCAAAATCGTTCACCATCAAAATGCAATGCTTCTCCTAAGGCTAATATTCATTTCCGGAATGCAATTTGATTCGGAATATAATAATGCAAGAAAATAAATGATGAAGAAAGATACACACACACACACACACACACACACACACACGCTCACACATAGTCCTAAGCAGAGCAGTTCCTTGAAACAAGATTCCTGACAGTTAATACATTTCACATTATTCAATATCTCATAAATCTTCATTCGACTAATTCCTTCAATACTGAGGAGAAGTAAAAAATATATAGTAAAAAATGGTTTGCACATTGTTGCAAATCATACTAAACATTTGCAAAAAAAATCTGGAGGTCAGGAACTGCTATTAATATTCAGATAATACTACTAATGAGGTGATTATTCAGTGCCATTATAATGAGAACTGCTGTAATTTGGATTTTATGCTTACCATCTCTCAAAACTATCAAAAGGTTTTCAGTTATGTATTACTCTAAAGGCAGAAAAGATCTTTTCTTTTTTCTCTAAAAAAGAGTCTTAAAGAATTATGTGAAAAAATTTTTAAAGGAATAAATTAGAATTGATTTTAAAACTTGGAATCTGTAACAATGATACCTAATAGTAGTAATTCAGACACTATGCTCTGAGTTCTGATTCATATAATAATTTATTCTAACATATAATAGTTTTTGCTAAATTCACCCACCTTAAGACCTTTTTTGAAAGCACCCGAGTGAAAAAATATATATATTCCCTGGAATGTTATGCTTCTTGGTGGCTTTCAGAACTACTACTTCCTTTTAAAGGGCAACACTAGGGGGAAAAATTGCATCTGCAAATGTGGTGTGGCAGATGAGACAGTTTGTGCCCAGGAAATGCCTCACTAAATTATGCTAGTTTGGGGACTGGCCAAGTTTCTAATGGGGTGATGAGCATCGTGTACTTCCCCTAGGCGGGGACTCTGGTGATGTGACATTTTGCCATCAGCCCCACTTCAGAGTATGACCCAGAATGGAGAAAACTAGGACTGCCCAGGCTTACAGTAAGCAGCATTCCTGTCTTTCAGCAGCAAGCTTTCTTCCTTCACTCTAAGGCTTTTTTCTATTGCCCTTTTAAAGGGCGACTCAGTGGGCAAAATGTTGCCATCATTGTTAGCTGGTAGCTATGAGAAAAGTTTTTGTGTTTTTTTTTTTCTTTTAGTTTTTTTCTTTGAGAAAGGGTTTTTTTTTGTTTTTGTTTTGGTTTTTTTTGCTCTTTGGATTGGAGTTATTTAGGTCACATCTAAACTGGATAATGGAAGCCAACATTTTGGTGATAAACTGTGGATACATATATATATACACACATATAACTTAAAAAAATTTTTTTACACAACTATCCTTAGAAAAACAGTTTAGTGAAGGCAAAATTTTATCTCTATCTTCTTAGGGTTTTCAGCTGGGCCTTAGAATTAATTGACAAAAGATAGATAACAGGAGAAAAGCATACATATTTACTGAGTATACATTTTAGTTTTACATGACATGGAAGTCATCATGAGGAAATAAAGTCGCAAAGAAGGAGTTAGCCCTGAATGCTTCTATACTGAATTGAATTGGACACTGAGTAGTAAATTATGAAAATGTGACAAGATGAAGGACTTGGGCTAGGGTAGTTAATGGTGAAAAGGGAACTAGGAAGATAAGGGTTAGTTTAACAATGTTTGTTGGTACAGATTTTTCTCAACTCTTACTCCCATCTCTGGTGATGAGAATATTATTTTCTTTCTAGAATGAGGAGGACATCTTCTATATGGGAGTTCTGTCTCCTGCTTTCAGGAAAAAAAAGGGGGGGAGGTCACAGTGACCTTCTTGTACTTGCTGTTTTTTAGGTGCCTTTAGCTCAAAATAATCCTCATGCCAAAGTGGCTTATTTTGGAGTGGCATATTATTACACGCTTAAAAAGTCTCTTTCATTTTGTTTCCCTATATTTCAAAATCAAACAGATACTAGATGTACATATATATGAATACTGGTAAAATTATAAATGCAAGTAATATATTCAACTTAAAAAGACTATCACTTTAAATTGGCCTTTGGTTTAAGGAATAATTCAGATACATGTAATTCATTTGGTTTTTTAGCCATGTCCTTTTAAATTTGAAGTACTTTATGCTTTCTTCAAAATTAATAAATCCTATGAAAAAAGACAGAAGACTTTAAAGTCTCAGATAAATTTTAACTTAGAAATTTATGCATGTGTCCAATTTCTTTCATGATGAAATGAGTAAATGGGGAATATATAATCATTAATTTCACATGTATGGTATAGCACAGAATCATTACAGTAAGAAATAATTTGCTATCTAAACTCTAAAACATATGTAGTCAGAGTTGAAATTTGCAATCCACACATAACAAATAGTCTACAATTATCATTTTTATCATCCTTGTATTTTTAGCTTTGGGTAAATAATAAATACATTTCATCTTCGTGTTGCACTGCATGACAGAGGGCACATAAAGACATGATAACTTGCTGAACTCCTTGGGTATCTCATACAGCCTTATTTCTGTCACTTACTCCACCACCCAGATCTCAGCTTTTTTTTTTTTTTTTTTATCTCAGCTTTTATTCCAGTGTTAGACTCTGACTGAAGGGCATCCAGTCTATTGGCTGAGTGACACCAATCAGATTATCTAACAAGAATTTAAATGAGAGACAGAAATTGTGATTTGTCTGCAGAATAGTCAATATCCTAAACCAAAGGAACAATTCCATCAACTTCCTTGCTGCAATCCTGGGTTACGGCACATTTGCAGTAAGTTTCTGCAGTTAATTTACTTTTATCTAATATGCTTTTAGTTAGAGATTCTTTTTAAAAATGAACATTGCATATATCAAAGCTTATATTATACAAATTGCATGCAATGGCAGTCTTGAGTTTGCTACAGGGGAAAAACGGGGAACCTAAAATGATGCATCTCACTGAATAAACTCTAACATGAGGGGAAAAGTTAGGTAACAGAAATAGTCACCAAATTTGAAAAATGTGAAGATTCAGAGACTTAAATCAAAAAGAGGTAGAATCTAATTCTTATCCATGATGATAAATTAAGCTAGTAAAGAGTAGAAAAGCTGATAAGGATGATGTAAATTACCTCAAAAACCTTCTAGGGGAAAAATACAAAAGAATACATTTTTTTCACATGTAAACATGTTGTTTTGCGGTTGAGTTAACAATTTTGGGGATCCTGCTCTGAAGTGAGTGCTTTTAGAGGTAAAAGTTTTAAAAAGAACAAAATTAAAGCTTAAAGAAGTGTGGTGACTTTCTCGTCATCCCAAAGCTAGTAACAATAGAACTGGGATTCATTTTCTATTTCCTGACTTCAGGTCCAATATTTCCATGTTCTTTCTATTTTTCTTACAGTGATCTAGAAAATTGTGAGGCAGTGAGAGACTCTATATAATTTTTTTCCTTTTTAATAGTAAAAGCCGATTATCACATGTAGCTGTCACATAGCTTTATAGAGCAGATAAAAACATTTGTTTAAATGAGTCTGATACCCTTGTTTTATACTGAGAAAAATAAGGTTTACAGATGTTAATTGATTTATCCTTGAGCACCCAGTTAGACAATGGTCAAGATTATAGGCAAGTGTCAGACTTGTAGTCCACTACCTCTCATTCATCTAATTAACACAGTACTAGTTATTGATATTGACATGGACTTTTAATTCTTTAAAGACAATGTGGATATAGGTGTCATACATCTGATTAATCACTTACTTTTAACTTACTCTAATGCATTTAGGTAGAATTATAGTAAATAAAACATATAGAAGATACACACTATCTTCTTAATTATGTCACACATAAAGGAAATATTGACATTCGACAATAAAATGCAGATGAATTGACTGGCTCCTTTATTCTGTGTTTAACTAGACTTAAGATAGCTGCAACAGAGAAGGCTTTCATTGCTGCCATCTCAGACCCTATATCAGGAACAGAGTTAGGTCTGTCCTTACTCTTAGGATGCTCTCCAGATCCTAAGTAATAATTACATAGACAGTCTTGTCATCCTTGTTCAGATAAAACACCCTATGTGTTTTATACCCCCATCCTAGGAGTCTTAAATTGCTAGCCATTATATAGTTTCATTCTTCAGTTAAACCAGATTATAAATTTTCATATAGGAAGACAGAGTTGTAGAGGTGCTATAAAATTAGGTTACTGAATTATAATTATCTGGTATTCTAATTTAAAATTTCTGTTTTCTTAGATATTTAAAATATGATGAAACATCACCAGCACTTAGTTTTTGGCCTATAAATTTTTTTTTATAATAACATCTTCTCGTAACCACCCCTTGCTTCTGCACAAGAGATGTTATAGTATTCTAGTCATTGTAATCATTTCCATGCCCTGTCCATATATTTGCATTGGTAATTTTATTAAGAAGTTTGTTCTCAGAGCTCAGGTCTTTATAAATTGTCAATAAAAGCTAGTGTAACCTAAAATTCATTTTATAATATTCACTCCATTTAATGTTTGGCCCTTTAACATTTTAGATTTTAAAAAATATATATATCCAATTCCATTAATCAGACTTTTAAATATTTTTAAATAAGTGCTAATATTTTCAAATAAATATACAGCTCAATGAATTATCACGAAGTGTCAATAGCCATGTAACCACCATCAGGATCAAGAAATAGACCAGCTCCAAATCCCAAAAGCCCTCTTCCCTCCTCCTCAAGGTTTATTGCTATCCTGATTTCCAACACCAGAGACTTATTTTTACCTCTTTTTGAGCTATATAAATAAAATCATACAGAATATATTATTTTACGTATGGCTTCTGCCAGTCAGGATTATGTTTGTAGAGTAATGTGCTGTTTTGAGTAGCAGTAGTTTAATCTTTTTTCATTGCCTTATCATATTTATTTTCCCATTTTACTATTGGTAGACATTTGAATTGTTTCCAGTTTTGGGCTATTAAGATTATACTGATATGGACATCTTAATATATTTATTTTGGTGCACATATGTTCCATTTCTACCTGTTATAAACCTAGGATTTCTGGATCATTGGTAAACATATGTTCACCATTAGTAAATAATGTCCAAAGAGTTTTCAAAAGTGATTTCACTAAAGTACAATGCTATGAGTTTACATTATTGCCAATTGACCTGATTTGGATTTGGGTCCCCACCCAAATCTCATGTTGAATTGTGATCCTTAATGTTGGAAGAGGGAACTGGTGGGAGATGATCGGATTATGGGGACAGATTTTTTCCCTCACTGTTCTCATGATAGTGAGCTATCATGAGATCTGGTTGTTTAAAAGTGTGTAGCACCTCTCCCTTCACTCTCTTTCTCCTTCCTGGGGCCATGTAAAATGTGCCGGCTTCACCTTCTGCCATGATTGTAAGTTTCCTGAGGCCTCCTTAGCCATGTTTTTGTTACAGCCTGTGGAACCATGAGTCAATTAAACCCATTTTCTTTATAAATTACCCAGTTTCAGGCATTTCTTTATAGCAGTGTGAGAATGGACTAATAAGCCAATGCTTAAGATAATCAGTCTAATTTTGTTTAATTTTAATCATTCTTTAGATATATTGCTCTAATTTGCTTTTTCTGATTACCAATGAAGTTAATCTTCCTTTTTTATCTATGTATTTGCCAGTAGGATATCGTCTTATGAAGTACCCGTTCATTTCCCCAGCCTATTTTTTTTTATTGGCCTGTCTTTTGTTCTCTTATTCATTTGTAAGAAGTTCATTACAGATTCTGGATACCTGTTTCCTGTCAGTTGTAAATGTCGTAAATATTGTCTCCACTTTGTCTTTTCACTTCCTAATGGTGTCTTTTGATTAATAGAAGCTTTAATTTTTTGTGGTCCAATTTAACCATCTTTCCATGGTGTTGCTTTAAAGAAATCTTTGCCAATCTCAAATTCAAATTCACGAAATTCCTTCCTAAGCTTTTCTCTAAAAGATTATTGCATTACAATTCACATTTAGATTACAAACTAATATTTGTGTATGCTGTGATTCACTTTGTTTCATATGAATATCCAATTAACCCAGTACCATTTACTGAAAATGGTACCATAACCCAGTACCTTTTTCTTCATTGCCCTGAAGCACTACCATCATTAAAAATCAAGTGACTGTGTGTGTGTTGGTCTGTTTATTGGACTTGTATCTTTGGTTTACTTGTCTAACCTTGCACCAGTACCACATTGTAGGTTTATGATCTTCATATTAAATATTTACGTATTAAGACTCCAAATTATTCTCCCTCTTCCAGGTAATCTTGGCCACTCTGGGACCTTTTCATTTCCATGTAAATTTTATGACAATTAATGATCAATTTGCACAAACATACACATACACTCACAAAGCACTGAAATTAAGATTTGGAATGAATTTTATCAATTTGACCAATTTAATTGATCTGGAATCAATTTAATTAATTGTTTTACTATTAAACAATTTAAGAAGAATTGGCATTTTTACAATATAGTCATTGAAACTATGAGCATGGTATATTACTCCTCTTATTATACCAACTCTTGAAGTTGGTAGTTTCCTGATCATAGTCATTTCATATTTCATGATAGGTGTTTGATTTCTTATGCCACTCTAAATAATCTTATACTCTTATTTTCTAAATTATTTGTTACTGGAAATTAAAATTCATTTAATTTTTTAAATTTTTCAAACAAACAAAATTTATATATTATTTCTAATATTTATGAATAGGATTTATTTGAAATATTTATACAATCCTGCCATCCTTCTACATTTGCTTTTTTCTAATCTACAAATACAAAGAGTACATTTTTCTTTGGGATGACCTCTTAAAGTACAATCTAGCTCATTTTGAAAAAAAAAAAATCTTATTAATATTGATTCTTTGACTTGTTCCAGTGCTTCCTCAGATCATTTAAACTTATTCTTTTATTATCATAGGAGTACAATGTATTGCAATGTAAACACTCTGGACTTCGAAATCAATATGATAGCAATTTTGACTCCAGTTTCTAAATGTATTACTTGTTTCGCTTAAAAAATGTTACTAAAACTCTGAGTATTTCTTCATGTATAATTGGGCACATGGTGAGCAATCTCTAAGATGACTCCCAATATCTCCACCTTCTGCTTTTCGTGTCTTTGTGCAATACCCTTCTCTTGAGTGTGGGCTGGAATTAGTAACTCACTTCTGACTAGCAGCATATGTAAAAATGACTGTTACTTTCAAGGTTATGTTAAAAAGAGACCATGGCTTTCATCTTGATGCCCTCTGTTGCTCTCCCATTCACTCATTCTGAGGAAAGCAGCCACTCTCTTATGAACTGATCTATCGAGAAATTCATGTGGCTATGAACTGAAGGAGGCTACCAGCCACCCGCCAGTGAGGAACTGAGACCTTAGTCCAAAAGTCTGTGAAGTACTGAGTCCTGCCAACAATTACACAAATGCACTTGAAATTGAATCTCCTCCAATCAAGCCTTCAGATGAGAACAAAGCCCTGTCTGCCATATTGATTACAGTCTTGTTAAAGGCTTTATGGCAGAGGCACCCAGCTAAGCCACCTATAGATGCCTAACATACAGAAACTAGGAAATAATAAATCTTTTGTTGTTTTAAGACACTAAATGTCAGGACAATTTATGCCACAGTAATAGGTTACTAATACTATACAGAGTATATCCACCACAGACTATATGACCCTCAACAGGCATTCAGCATTCAATATTTCTAGTTAGTTTAAAAATGAAAAATTTTTATTGATCTTGTACAATACATACAATTCAATTAAAAGTGCTTCAAGTGACCAGGCATGGTAGTTCACACCTGTAACCCCAGCACTTTGTGAGATCAAGGCAGGAGGATTGCTAGAATCCAAGGGTTAAAGACTAGCCTGAGCAATATAGCAAGATTCTCTATCTCTATATATATTTTTTAATGCTTCAGATAATTGGATAAGTAGTATCTCTGACCTCCAGAAGTGTTGGAGTGACCCTCCTCACATCTATACTTTTATATACTAGACAAACTAGAAATACCTGAGATAGAAGGAATCTTATAAATTTTAAAAGAATGAACTGCTCTATCAGTTTTGGGTGACCACTCCAATCCCACTACTGGATTCATTTTGTTCTACTATATAACACAATAAAATTTCCCTCCAAATTAGCAGTAAACGGACTGTTTTTTAAATTTCATTGCAAATTTTTCATATCACAAATCAACTGTAGAACCCAAATTAATCATGACTTCAGGATAAAACCTGATTAGTAGTAACTATAAAGATAGAAACTCATAGTTTTCTCAGGCTGTCATTCTTTTTATACAACTTAATGTCATAGTTATTTTCCCATCAAACCATTGACTATTAAATGTCAATTTAATTCCATTGATATGACATACAGTTTGCAGTTTCTTTCCATTATATCTTCTCCCAAAGCATTGTGGTCTCATCATGTCTTTACACAGATTTTTTCCTTCCATAAGCAATATTTCTAAGATAGAATGGCTTTTTAACATTATTTATAAGTACCCACTTTTCTAGACTATTTGAAGATATTTTACGTTTCTAATTAAATTTCTAGAATAACACTGACAAAAGATAGTATTTAAAGTATATAATTCATTCAAGAATTCTTTGGATGTTAGCAGGCAGGCATACAGTTCCAAGGAGTATAATATAAAGGTGATGAAAAAAACTGGGAAGGAAAAATAAATAAGCAAATGAGTCAAACTGCATACTACTATAAATATTTACTGAAATGATTAAGATGCTTATATTCTGAATCATAAAACACAGCCATTAAACTTTATGGAAATAATCCTGCATAAAGCTCTGTATATCTTCTTACATTTTCATAATTGATGGAAAAAATATCACCTAAAATGAAAACTAACAATAAGTTCATAAGTCATGTAATTGTTTCCTTTGTGGTGCTTTTGGCTAATCATTCACAGAAAGCAACAGACATGTAATGCCTGGTATGTCCAGGGTAACAAATACGAAATATATCTCTTACTTTTGTGCCTTTATTTTCATAGTTTTGAATTAGATGGCTCCAATGCTAGCATACATTTTTAAAAATATATCCATCATGATTCAGACTCTTTCTTAATTAGGGCCTGTGGGCCAGTCATCAACAACATTTTTCTTTCCTAGAACTTAAGCGGTCTGGATTTTGCCTGTCTTTCCTAGAATAGAGAGGCCTTTCTGCCAGCCAATCAGAACCTGCCAGTGGACTCAGGAAGCAGGCCTATTATTTGAATTCTTGGCTTTTCATTATCCTAGCTATAAAACAAGAAACGCCAAGACAAATAAGAATTCGGGATGGCTGCTAGATTTACTACCCATTTGCTAAAGAAACTGTCAGGATTCACTATATTTCACCATGTTAGCAAGAAACATCAGTCACATTAACAGCCATCTTTAAAAGCAGAGTGAAGCATAACTTAAGAGTTCTATCAATGAGCACTTTAGCTGAAAAACTGTATCTATCTCAGTTCATAAAAAAAAAAGTCAGAAATTAAATACATCTTACAAATGTTTTTTGAACAGTTCCAAAAGCAAGGAATTGCTTCAGTTGCCCTTAGCTTATTTCTGGCCATTGTAAACATCTGGATAAGCATAATGTACTCTTAGGAGCTATTGCTATGTTAAGCATCCAATGGAATTTAAGTGGGGTTTTTTGTGTATTTTTATTGATATATGATATTTGCACATTTTTATGGTGTCTGTGGGTATTTTGTTACATGCATATAATATAATGTGTAGTTTGATTATATCATCACACTTAATTTTATTTTATTTTCCTACTGCCTAAGTCTATTTTCTGCTGCTGTAACAGAATAAAACAGAATGGGAGATTTATAATGAATAAAAATTTATTGGCTAACAGTTCTGGAGGCTGGAAAGTCCAATATTAAGGTGCTGGCATCTGGTGAGGGCCTTCTTGCTGTATCATCAACTGGTATAAAGTGAAAGGGCAAGGAGAGGGCAAGAAAGGGCCAAACTTGTCTTTTCATAATGGTATTAATCTCACCCATGAGGGCAGAGCCCTATGGTCTAATCACCTCTTCATATCTTAATAATCTTAATATGATAATAATCACACCTGTTAATATTGTTACAATGGCAATTAAATTTTATCATGAGTTTTGAAGGGGACAAACATTCAAACCATAGTACCTACACTGTTTTTTGTTTTTTGCTTTTTTTCTGTAAGATGCTAGGTTTGTGTTACCACAGTAGCTACTCTGGAGGCACAGACAATTCTTTTTTTATATTTATTAAATGACTTAAATTCTTGTATTGAGAAACTCTATACAATCATGCCACATTTTGATTTGCAAATGTTATATGTATGTTACAAATACTAACTTACATGTTTTAAAATCTTTACCTTGGTTAATGAGGGGAGCTTTCTAAAATCCTGTTTGAATTAGTGCTTTTCATAGGGAATAACTTTTGAGTTTACCTTAAAGAATACATAAGATTCCCCTGGCCATGGAAGGAATATAAAGGCACTGTTGCGTGGAAAAATAACCTAACCAAAGGCCTGGGACAGCAAAAGTGCCTTGCATTGTCAGGAAGATCTTTTTTACAGCTAAATGTATGCACATAGAGATAAATCAGAAATAAATCTTAAAAAGTAAGACTTTATGTGTCATGCAATGGAATTTAAACTTAATTCGTTAGAATTTGAAGAACAGCAGATTTTTCAAACGAAGTAGTAGCACGTTTCAGACAAATCACTGTTTCCTGATAGAAAGAAAAGAGAGATAAAAAATAATGGCAATAGAAAACGCCATTTAAATGGTTATTCAAACATCAGCGGTAATGGTATTTTGGTCCAAAACATTTCTGAACTTATTTTATCTAATTCTCTGAAAATCTCCCTCCTAACCAGCATTTTCCTTTTCTTTTAAGCTTGTTTTTATTTTGACTTTCCATGTAGCTCATTATTTTCAAATTTAAAATAATTAAGACCACAAATAGACTTTTCATCTCCGTGGACTTTTTTATACCTGCCTATGCTATTTCTAAGTTTATATAATCTGGGAAATACTAATATAAATCATTAAACTTTAATGTAGGACCTATTGACAGCTGATTAAACTTTTATTTTCCTGAATGATAAAGTAATATTCTATTTATACTCAATTCCTGATGCTATACACTTTTATTTACAAGAAATATGGTTATATTATTTGAATTTTGCCAAAGTAGAGTTTATTTCTTGGACACAGTATAGTTTATCTAATTTGCAAAAGAAATCCTAGGGAAAGATTAGATACTAGCTAAAGCTTATTAAGAAGTCAAACCTCAAGAGCTGGCACATCTGTTCCTGTCTTCCCTTCAACTTCTACAGTCTTCCTTCTTTTAAAAAACTCTGTTTTCTTTATTTTATTGATATAGAATAGATGTAAATACTTTGAGGGTACATGTGATAATTTAGTATATTCATACAATTTGTGAAGATTAGATCAGTGTAATTCATCACCTTAAGTCACCTTAAATACTTGTCTTTTCTTGACGCTAGAAACGTTTAAATTATTCTTTTCTTGCTATTTTGAAATATACAATAGATTATTGTAGACCATAATCACTCTACTAATCTATCAAAAGCTAGATTTATGTCTTCTATCAAACTATGTATTTGTACTCATTAGTCAACCTCTCCTCATCCCCTTCTCCCCTCCCCTTTCCGGCTTCTGATAATCACCAATTTCCTCTCTATCTTCATGAGATCCACTTTTTTAGCTCCCACATATAAATGAGAACATGCAATATTTATCTTTCTGTGCTTCACTTACTTAACATAATGATCTCCAGTTTCATTCATGTTGCTACAAATGACAGGATTTCTTTCCTTTTTAATAGCTGAATAATGTTCTATTGTGTATATATACCACATTTATCATTCATCTATTGATGGACACTTAGATTGATTTCATATTTTGGCTCTTGTAAATAGTGCTTCAATAAATGTGGGACTGTAGATATCTCTTCAATATATTGATATCCTATCTTTTGTATATATACCCAGTAGTGAAATTGCTGAATCAAATAGTAGTTCTATTTTTTGTTTCTTTGAGGAAACTTTACAGTGTTTTTCATAGTGGTTGTACTAATTTACATTTCCAAAAACAGTGTACACATGTTCCTTTTTCTCTGCCTAGCCAGCATTCATTATTCCCTCTTTTTGATAAAAGGCATTTTAACTGTGGTGAGATGATATCTTATTTTTGGTTTTGAGTTGCGTTTCTCTGATGATCAGAGATGTTGAGCAACTTCTCATACACCTGTTGGCCATTTACATGTCTTCTCTTGAAAAATGTCTATTCAGACCTTTTACCTATTGTTTAATTGGGTTATTTGGGGTTTTTTTTTCCACTATTGAATTGTTTGAGCTCCTTACATATTTTGGTTATTAATCTTTATTCAGATGGGTAGTTTGCAAATATTTTCTTCCGTTCCGTGGGTTGTCTTTTTACTGTGTTGATGTGTGTCTGTGTGAAAGTGTGAGTGTGTGTGTGTGTGTCATAAGATTTTTAGTTTGATGTAATCCCATCTGCCTATTTTTTGCTTTGGTTGCCTGTACTTTTGAGGTCTTACACAAAAAAAGTTTGCCCAGTACAATATCCTAGAGCATTTCCATGATTTCTTCTAGTAGTTTCATAGTTTGAGGTCTTAGCTTTAAGTTTTCAATGCATATTGATTTGATTTTTGTATATGGTGAGACATAGGGATATAGTTTCATTCTTCTGCATATGATTATCCAGTTTTCCCTGCATCATTTATTAAAGAGACTGTCCTTTCCCTATTGTATGTTCTTGGCATCTTTGTAAAAAATGAGTAGGCTGTAAATACATGAATGTATATCTGGGTTCTCCATTATGTCCCATTGGTCTACGTTTCTGTTTTTATGACTGTAAAATACATGTTGTTTTGGTTACTATAGCTTTGTAGTATATTTTTAAGTCAGGTAATGTGATGCCTCTAGCTTTGTCTTTTATTGCTAAGGAATGCTTTGGCTGCTTGGCATCTTTTGTGATTCCATAAAAATTTAAGATTGTTTTTCTATTTCTGTGAAAAATGTCAGTGGTATTTTAACAGGAATTGCACTGAATCTGCAAATTGCTTTGAATTATATGGCCAATTTAACCATATTAATTCTTCGAATCCATGAGCATGGAATATCTTTCCTTTTTTTTTTGTATCCTCTTCAACTTAACTCATCAGTATTTTATATATTTCCTGTGTAGGTCACTTCTTTAGTTACATTGATTCCTAATTATTTTATATACTTTGTAGCTATTGTAAATTGAATTATTTATCAGTTTTCACTGTTTCTTGGTGGAGTCTTTAGGCTTCTTAAAGTACAATATTATGTTATCTATGAACAAGGCTAATTGGACTTGTTTTTTCATTTTGGATGCCCTCCATTTCATTTGCTTAATTGCTCTGGCCAGAATTTTCGGTATTATGTTGAATAAAGGTGATGAAAGTGGGCATACTTGTCTTGTTCTACATCTTAGAGGAAAGGCTTTCAATTTTTCCCAATTCAGTATGATGTTAGCTGTGGATTTGCCATGTTTAGCCTTTGTTAATTTAAGGTATGTTTCCTTTCTATCCAGATTGTATGGGTTTTTTGTTTGTTTTTTTGTTTTTTTTCCATAAAAGAATGTCCAATTTTACAAAATGCTTCTGCAGCATCTATTAAAATCATTATATGATTCTTTGTTCTTTCTTTTTTTTTTCTCTCTGAGATGGAGTCTCCCTCTGTCACCCAGGCTGGAGTGCAGTGGCGCAATCTGGACTCATCGCAACCTCCGCCTCTCGGGTTTAAGCGATTCTTCTGCCTCAGTCCCCTGAGTTGCTGGGACGACATGCACCTGCCACCATGCCCAGCTGATTTTTGTATTTTTAGTAGAGACAGGGTTTCACCATATTGGCCAGGCTGATCTCGAACTTCTGACCTTGTGATCCACCCACCTCAGCTTCCCAAACTGCTGGGATTACAGGCATGAGCCACCATGCCCAGCCTGATTATTTGTTCTTGATTCTGCTTATGTGATGTATCATGTTCTTGATTTTTATGTTTTGAACTATCTTTGCAACTCTGGAATGACTCTGACTTGATCATGGTAAAAGAGCATTTTAATGTGTTGTGGAATTTGTTTTGCTTTGTTAAGAATTTTTGCAACTGTGTTCTTCAGTGATACTGGCCTGTAGTTTTCTTTTGTTGTTGTGTCCTTGTCTCGCTTTAGTATTAGGGTAATGATGGCTTCATAGCATATGTTTGGAAGTATCCCTCCTCTTAAGTTTCCTTGAAGCATTTGAGTAGAATTTGTATTAGTTCTTCTTTAAATATTTGGTAGAATGTATGAGTAAAGTCATTAGGTCCCAGGCTTTTCTTTCATGGGAGGCTTTTTTTTTTTTTTTTTTTGATGGCTTTAATCTCATTGCTCACTATTGGTCTGTTGAAGTTTTCTATTTCTTCATCATTTAGTCTCGTTAGGTTTTATATGTCTAGATATTTATCCATTTCTTCTGGGTCTTCATATTTGTTGGTATAAATTCATTCATAATAGTCTCTAAAAATTCTTTATATATCCAGGTCTACGTTGTTCTGTCTCCTTTTTAATTTTTGAATTTTTTTTGAGTCTTCTCTTTTTTTCTTAGTTGATCTAGCAGAAGTTTTCTCAATTTTATCTTTTTGAAAAAACACCTTTTGTTTTGTTGATTTTGGGGGGTTTGTAGTCTCAATTTCATTTATTTCTGCTCTGATCTTTATTATTTCTTTCCTTCTACTAATGTTGGATTTGACTTCTTGCCTTTTTAGGTCTTTGAGGTGCATCATCAGATTGTTTATTTGAAGTCTTTCTACTCTTTTCATATAGGCATTTATTGCTATAAGCTTGTCTCTTTGCACTGCATTTATTGTATCACAGAAATTTTAGTATGTTGTGTTTCTATTCTCATTTGTTTCAAGAATATTTTTAATTTTCTTGATTTTGTCATTGACCCATTGTTGATTCAGGAACATATTGTTTAATTTTCAAGTGTTTGTGTAACTTCTGAGGTTCCTCTTGTTGATTTCAAGTTTTATTCCATTGTGGTCAGGAAAAGATATTTGTTGTGATTTCTACTTTTCTGAATATGTTAAGACTTTTTTGTGGACTAAGATTTGGTCTATTTTGGAGAATGTTCAATGCGTTTATGAAAAGAATATGTATTCTGCAGCAGTTGGGTGCAATGTCCTCTAAATGTTAGTTAGGCCTATTTGGTCTAGTGTATGGTTTAACTCTGATATTTCTCTGTTGATTTTCTGTCTGGATGATCTGTCCATTGCTGAGAATGATGTGTTGAAGTCCCATGCTATAATTGTATTGCAGTCTATCCCTGCCTTTAAGTCTATTAGTGTTTACTTTATATATTTGGTAGCACCAGTGTTTGGCACATGGATATTTATAAGTCTTACATTCTTTTGCCAAATTAACCCCTTTATCATTATCTACTGACCTACTTAGTCTGTTTGGACAGTTTCTGATTTGTAGTTTATTTTATCTGATATATGTATAGATACTCCTGCTCTTTTTTGGTTTTCAGTTGCCTGGAATATCTTTTTCCACTCCTTCACTTTAAGTCTATGTGTGTCTTTATAGGTGAAGTGGGTTTCCTATAGGCAGCATATAATTGGGTCTTATTTATTTATTCATTGGCCACTGTGTTTCTCTTAACTGAAGAACTGAGTCTATTTACATTGTGTTATTACTGATAGGTGAAGACTTAGTACTGCCATTTTGTTGCTTGTTTTCCGGGTGATTTATAACTCCTTTCTTCCCTGTTTTTTTGTTAAGTGCTTTTCTCCGGTAGTATGTTTTAATTTACTGATTTTCACTTTTAGTGAATAAATATAGGTTTACATTGTAGTTACCATGAGGGTTACAAAAAACATCATATAGATAGGACTATTTTAAACAGTTGACAACTTATCTTAGAGCACAATGAAAAAAATAGAAAAAAAGAAAAAATGGAAAAATCTCTAAACTTTAACTCCATCCCCTCTACCCCAATTTTGGCTTTATGTTGTCTCAATGTACATATTTTATATGTCATATATCTTGACAGGTTGTTGTAGCTATCACTGTTTTTGATAGTTTTGTCTTTTGGGCTTCATATTAGAGTTATGAATGAACTGCACCTGACAATTACAGTATTAGAGTATTCTTGGTTTTTCTGTACTTAGTTTTACCAGTAAGTTTTATACTTTCAATTTTTTATTTTTGTACGTTAGTTTTCTTTTTATTTCAGATTGAAGAAGACCCTTTAGCATTTCTTGTAAGATGAGTCTGGTGGTGGTAAATTTGCCTGCCTTATGTTTGCCTGGTAAAAACTTTCTCTCTCCTTAATATTTAAAGGATAACTTAGCTGAATACAGTATTCTTGAATGGCAGAGTTTTTTTTGTTTTGTTTTGTTTTGTTTTGTTTTGTTCTTTCAACTCTTTGAAAATGTCATCTCCCTCCCCACTGGCCTGTATGGTTTCCACTGAGAAGTTGATTGCCAGACCAATTAGACCTTCCTTTATATGTTATTTGCTTCTTTTCTCTTGCTGCTTTCTGGATCCTCACTTGTTCTTGACAAAGAGTTTGATTATTATATGCCTTGAGGTAGTTTTATTTGGGTTGCATCTGTTTAGTGTTCTCCAATCTTCCTACACCTGGATGTTTATGTCTTTCTCAAGATTTGAAAAGTTTTCTGTTATTCTTTCTTCAAATAAGCTTTCTACCCCTTGCTCTTGCTCAAGCCCATCTTGAACACTAACTATTCTTAGATTTAGTATTTTGAGGCAATTTTCTTTTTTTATCATCTTTTTCTTTTCTTTTCTTTTCTTTTCTTTTTTACAGGGTGTTGCTCTGTCACCTAGACTGGAGTGCAGTGGCTCAATTATCAGTCACTGCAGCCTTGATTTCCTAGGCTCAAGTGAGTTGAGGTCATTTTCTATGTCTCACAGCAATCTTTGTTTCTTTTAATTCTTTTTTCTTTTTTCTCTATTCATCATATATTTTCAAATGATTTATCTTCTAGCTCACTGATTCTTCTCTCTGATTGATTCATTGCACTGTTGAGAGCCTCCAGTGAATTTTTCAACTCAGCAAATGTATTTCTCAGTTTCAAGATTTCTGTTTGATTTTTGTCCTATTACTTCAATATCTTTGTTAAATTTCTTTGATGAATTACTGAACTGCTTTTTCCAAGGGAAAGTCATAGTTCCCTACTGGCTGTTGTTTCTTGTGTATGTACATCTGTGCATTTCCATTGAAGAGTTGGTTATTTATTCCAGTCTTCGTCTGGCTTGCTTTGGTTTTTACTGGATATGTTTCCTTAGACAGTCTTTGTAATTGATTCTATTATTTTCCTTTTGTCCCTCAGGTTGCAGCCTCCTTTTCAACACTAAATGGCACCTTCTGCCCAGGTTTGACTCAATTCTAGTAAGCAATCACCACCCATCCCATATGGAAGAGACCCCAAAAGGGATATCCTGATAGTGTGGGATGGCTTTCTAGGGGTTCATGCTCAGGGTACCTGTGGAACAAACCTCCTGCAGCATAGTGCTGCTGAACAGCCACTCTAAATTGCCATTTCCTTTGGCTGAATTACAAAGCAGAGTTTCCAGGGCTGGGAATGGTACTCCTGCCTCTCCCCTTTGTCTCTGACTGTCCTCAGGACATTTCTCCTTTTAGGCACCCTCAATGATTATCATGGTTGAGACAGGGACAGGTCTACTTCCAGGGATCCCCAGATGGTGGAGAATTTGGTTATTCAATTCAATCTTACTTTTTTCATTTTAGAAACTGTGAGATGGGGTAAATTTTCCATGTAATTGGTTCTGGGCAGTTTGGGAAGAGGAGTATCTCAGATATGAAAGGCTAATTCTTTCAGTTTCTGATCAGAGTTTTTTCAGTTCTCTGTGGCCCCTGAGAACCATCTCCTTTTCATATTTGTGTTTTTGTATATTGCTGGTGATAATCTGGATACTGTATATTTGATTTTGGTTTTCTTTTGGGGTAGTAAAGCCAGCTTGCTTCTACACCATCATTTTGGACCTGGAGGTTTTAAAGACTTCCCTCTTTCATCATCAAAGTTCAAAAGGAAAGCAACAAGCACAGCAATATGAGGAAACAGGTCAGAGAACTGAGCTGTCTGTTTGAGGAACTTCTCCAGTGGGCAGCTGGTTTTAACTGTGATCTAAGTTAAGGAAGACCAAAGGTAGGGCTGGCAACTAGCTATGGAGGTTAATTGGAGTCAGGAAAAATAAGTTTTAAGGCAAGTATTAGGTCAGCTTTTGAGGCCTAGGCTCTAAGGAAATAAGTGAGAGATGACTATAATCCAGTACCATAGACAGCCTCATGGACACATTCCAGGGAGGATGTTATGTCTCACAACAAAGTGACAATTAAAGAGGGACAAGAAAGAAATGGGGAAAGAAAATTATGTCTTGGCTATCTGTGTCCTATGCTGACAAAATGACAAGTGTGAAATTAGGTGGGTACTTGGTAAGAGGGAAATAGCAAGGAGGTCAGTAAGGCTGGAAGACGGTGAACAAAGTGAGCATAGGAGTAGTTAAATTCAGTGAAGTAACAGGAGGCAGATTATGTAAGGCACTGAAGGTCAGAGAATAGGCTTTGGATTTTACTGAGTGTAGACAAAAATGACATAATCTGACATATTTTTAAAAATTCACACTGATTGCTGGGTAGAAAAGAGACGCTAGGAGTCTAGAGCACAAGTGGGGAAACCAGTTGAAGATTTTTACGGTGATTCAGGCAAGAGGTATTGTATCTTGAACCAAAGTAGTAGTAATGGAGATACTGAAAAATGGTCAAATTTAAGATACATTTTGAGGTATAACCAACAATATTTGCTGATAGAATGAATGTGAGATAAAGAAAGGAGGCAAATATGACTTTAGAGTTTTGCTTAAACAACTGCAAAGATGGAATTTTAATTAACTGTGTACAGTTATGTGCCATACAACAATGTTTTAGTCAATGATTGACCACATATACAATGGTGGTCTCATAAGATTATATTTACATATGTGTAGATGCAGAAATACTTACCATGGTGTTACAATTGCCTGCAGTACTCAGTACAGTAACATGCTGTTCAGGTTTGTAACTTAGGAGCAATAGGTCATACCAGATAGCCTAGATTTATAGACTATAACATCTAGGTCTATGTAAGTACACTTTTTGTTTGCACAATTAGGAAATCACCTAAGGACATGATTCTCAGAACATATCCCCATTGTCAAATGATGCATGACAGAAATTACATATGGACAAGATTACAGAAAGAGCTGATTCTAGTGTTTATGATGGGGAATAAGGTGTCTGATTTGAGACATGTGATGTTTGAAATGTCTATTAGACATTCAAGTGGAGACATCAGGTAGATAATTGGACATACAAGAGTGAAATCTAGGCTAGAGTTATGAATCTTGAAATCTATAGCATTTAAAGCAAATTGGATTGAGATCACTTATGGAGTGAGTTTACATAGAAAAGAGTGGTATTCTAAGAATTGAGCTTTGAGAGATTCCAAAGCTTAGAGATTAGAAAAATGAGAAAGAACCCACAAAAGATGGGGAAAGAATGACTAGTGGGATAGGAGAGAGATTGTTGTCCTAAAGTCCAAGCACAGAAAGTAGTTCAAAAGCAAGAGACTAATTAACTGTACCTAATTCTATTGGAAGGGGTCAATAAATTTGAGGACTGAAAGTAAACTGCTGAAATGAGCAACAAAGAGATCACAAATGGTCTTGACAACAGCAGTTTTGGTTAAATGGGGAAGAAAGATTTATGAAGTGGGTTCAAGAGAGAATGAGAAGAGAGGAAGCAAAGATGAGTTTAGATAATTGTTCCTTGAGTTTTGCTACAAATAGAGTAGAATATAAACAGAAGATGATATAAGAACAGGGCAGGGTTTTGTAGGTGAGAGATATTACAGTATATGTGCATGTTGATTTAAATTATCCAGTAGAGAATGAAAATTTGATGATATGGAAGGGCAGCAGTGCTGGAATAATTAGATGTAGGAATGTTTTGGCAGTAGCTAGCAACGTTGTTGAGGAAGAGAGCTAATGCAATCAGTTACATCGGACTCTTCTTTGTCTCTGAATTCACCCTCATATTAATCAGAATCACTTCATTCCTAGAGTATTAAACTCAAAATTTCTGACATCATTCTAGTATTTTGTCTTTGATTTTTAATCTGTCATATACACTTTCTCTTCTTGCTACAGCTGTTGTTGTCCCTGTTAACATTGTTAGAAATAAATTTTAACTCATTTTAAGTACCAACATAAATCTTTCTTTTCTCCTTGAAAGATGCCCTCCACCCCAGCATCTTTTCCTTTATGATGTCACCAACATGATAAAGTGTAAAGAAAAGAAAAATATGTTCTGAGCACCTTAGGTGACAACATATTTAAAATCTATTCTTTCTGTTTTGTTGCAAGTAGAATTGAATATTTTAAAAGGTATTGATTGCTCACAGAATCCCTAGGAAAGAAAATTGAGAAAGAATGCCCAAAATCATGTTGTATAACCAATTTGTGAAAGATATCACTCTGCAACCAATCCACCTAGCACTTTTGTTGGACTATGCCCCAGGGCCACTGCTACTCCCAGCAATGCTATCTTCCCCAAGTCCCTAACTGGGGAAGGAAATTCTTAACATGATCATGACTGAGGGTTACGTATCTTTCTAGTGAAGTTCACATCATCAGCAAAGGAGACCAAGAAAGTAAGTGTCTAGTATTTTCAACTACTTTACTGTGAAGCAGGCCCCCTTCTAAGTGCTTTAATTGACCAAGTTTCTGATTCCTATCACCACAGAGCTCCATCAGTCTAATTTTTGTAAATCTCATTGACATCTATCCTAGAAAATATAAATGATGTATATATCTTGTTGTTGTTGTTGTTGTGTTTAAGTCCTTGGTAAAATTTAGAATGTCTTACGTTTTCCATATTATCTTCCTATTAGGAACAGAACATTTATTTTAGGAGGGAAATACTTTCCAAACATACTCTATCTATAATAGAATACATTTTTGATCACCTACCATGTACCAGGTAGATACTAGTGATAAAATGCCAACACACTTTTCCTATCATCAAAAATAGAGAGTTTATTGAGATATACAAGAATACACATAATGCTGTAAAACAAAGTGTGCTTAAGTGGTAGATGAAGAAGGAAAGAAATGAACATTTATTGGGTGGCTACTCTGAATCTGACATGATGTCAGGCACTTATTTCATTTATTATCATAGCAATCTTCTATATTAAATATTATGAGAGAGATTAAATGACGTGAATTTAATCCATACAGGTAGTATGTGATGGAGCTGGGACGCAAATCTAAGCACTTCCTTTTCAGAATCATGTAGGTAGGAAAATTGTATAGCTCTCTACTCATCAGTCCCCTATTCCATTCAGGTCTCACCTGCCTCTGAGTACCCATTCATTCAAGTCCAATATTTTAATAACATTTCTGGCCTTATGTAAGAGCTCTGTAAGAACCTCTGTCTTAGTAGTTTTAGTTTAAAGCTCATAAAAATAGTTAAGAGTAGCTACCAGTAATAATAATTATCTATAACTATTCAGACTCTATGCTTCAGATTCTAGCCTCCTGCTACACATACTCAAGAGTTTAGGTACTTGAACCATCTTAATTTTCCATCTCCCATAGGTCTCTGACCATTTTGCCCTTAATCTCTCAGGCTGGTATCCTGGTCCCTACAACCTGACAGTTTTAAACCGAATATTTTGTGTTATCCCTCTGTTTCCTAGCTGACCTCTCTGAACACAATCTCTTACCTTCCTATTTACCATATTAGTTAATATTACTTCTACATGGCCAGCCCCAGATTCTGACTTCTGCTAACTTATCCTACACACTTAACATCCAAGACTTAGCAGGATAGTTAACTTTAGGAAAGTCATAACAACTCTGGCGAATAAAGTCAGCAAATAAAATTCAAAAGTAAACATAGAACTTCTGAGACTATAGTTGATAAGTTTAGTAACACCTGAGAATAGTTAGTAACACTTGTTCCTGTTTTCTGTCAAATTTTTAAATACTCAACAGATAAACTTTATTGAGATGTGTCCAGCGGTTATTTTAGCAAATCTGCCTCATTTGACTTAGTCTAAATAGTAATCGTTGGGTATTAAAATAGTTCAATCTGAGTAAGCATATGAAGGTTTGCTCACAGTTCATCAATTTTGGCAGATTAGAGAATAAAACATAAGTACCATTCTTCCAGAGATTGTGACCCACACAATTAAAACATTCTAATTTTACCAGTCTGGCCTCTTCCATATCCTGTTGGTTATATAGTGAACCTACTACTGCTCTATTTGCCCATGAACTTGAAGATATGGCTATGAAGCATCAAATGAAGATTGGACAATTATCTACTTATTTGAATAGGAATACCAACTATATAATTTAAGGCCTCTGTCTTACTGGTTTTAGTCATTTTACTGAATCATTTGATTTAGCTGGCCACTTAGATCAAGTAATTAAATAAATGCTTAAAGTATTAAGAACCTACTTGTGGACACCAAAACTTACAACCATTCCCTGTTTCAAAAAATACTTGCTGCTGCTGCTGTTACTTCTACTTGTATCGTAGGTATAGTCATGGCAACCATCACATGTGCAATGTCAGCAATTGACTAAAGTAGTAGAATAAATTAAATACAATGCCAGCAACTACTAAGTAATTGGGATACATTCATTCATCCAGGTTTAATGTGATGCTTCTGTGAATGTCCCAGAAGATAAAAATTTTTTGAAAAAAGAATTTTTTGTTGTTTCTGAGATATGAGGAAGTGCTCAAATCTTCCTCTCTTCAAAATGTCAGAGAGTCCCTATTCCAGACTTGCACGCCTAAACTTTTACCAATGGTGGAAGTTGGTATGATTCTCCTGTGCCACTCAGATCATAGGATTCATATCACAGAGCTTCTGGGACCCTGGCTTGTGCAAGCTCCATATAAGCCCTGGATATTCAATAGCATTTTCCTTAGGGAAGGAGAGTGTTATGAAATTGAAAGCACATGAAGCTATTTGGCATCTCTTATTTTTTTAAAATGTACTATAATTTTAAGTAATTTAAATGCAAAATAGGATTTCTAATTTCATCACCTATGCCAAAATTTCCATGACATTTCATGACACTGTCACTCTAGTATTTGCATATTTCTTTCTGTCTCAGTGAAATTGGTGTTTGAGGATTCTTTGCATATTCCTAGCTGAGTTTACTGTCAAACACAGTAAAATTTGCATATTTTTGTCTTACAAACTCAAAATAAGTTTTGATCGTATTTGAATCATGTAAGCCATTTTCCCCCTTTGAAACATTTTACTTTACAGAAAGTTTCTTGTCTTAAAAGTTACAGTAATAAATAATAAACATCACAGTAAAATTAACACCTTCATTTTCTCTATTTTTGTCATTGCAGTGTTTAATCTTTAGTTTGATTAATCTAAATTCTATCTCTCAGAAGAACATAAGCAGAATCAAGAGAAAACCTACAAAATCAGGATTATGTATATGCAGCTCCTAGTACAATGCTTATCCTTAGTAAACATTCAACAGCTAGTAATAATAGTAGCACAACTTAAGCAGGCTTCTAATTTGCTTACTCCTCAAAGACTATTGAGGAGAAGGCCCTGAGTTTGTCAGCCAGTTTGTGGATATTATCCACCTTCTGGCACAGATACAAAGTAAACCACAGTTCTTGGGTCAGGAAGCTTAGTGTACAGTGACAGAGACAGAAGGTTTGTGCAAAGTGCTATTTGTGCAAAGTGTGTTGGGTAATAGAGGAAATGACTAACTATGGGATGTTGAAGCCAGAAAATGGTTCACAAAGCAAGGGACTTTTGGGCTTTAGAGATTCTGTGGGAGTTTTTCCAATAAATAGAATTACTTAGTAGAGAGGGCCTTTAGGGGAATTAAAGATAACTGAATTATTGCTCTTTTTCCAGCAACATCAGGCCCAAGATTTTCTGATATCCCAGGAATGAGACCCACCTCCTCCCTATCATCCCATCTTCAGCTGAAGGCAAGAACAGCCACCCCATGACCTCCAAACTCAGTGCTCTGTGGCTTCTGAAATGAATTTCATCATGTTTCCAATACCAGTTCCCTTGTATCACCATCAGAAATCCAAGCTTCCCAGCTCACCTAATTTCACAGGTATTTATCACCACCCTGCTTTCAGTGTCACCAATCTGATCACATCTCCCACATTCTTGATCGTCCAAGTCCTTCCACCAAAGCTTGTTTCCAGTGGTCAGAAAATTCCTCTACTTCCTTAACCCCTTTATTGAACATTTCCTTCAGATTCTTGTTGAAATTAACGTGACTCCAGCAAACCCTGCTTTCCCTAGGGCCCTTCAAGAGGAAAATGTCTTTATTTTTTTCCTTTTTCCCCCCCTGAGATGGAGTCTCACTCTATTGCCCAGGTTGGAGTGCAATGGAGCCATATCAGCTCACTGTAACCTCTGCCTCCCGGGTGAAAGCAATTGTCCTGCCTCAGCCTCCCGAGTAGCTGGGATTACAGGCGCATGTCACCATGCCCAGCTAATTTTTTGTATTTTTAGTAGAGACGGGGTTTCACCTTGTTGGCCAGGCTGGTCTTGAACTCCTGATCTCGTGATCCACCCACCTCGGCCTCCCAAAGTGCGGGGATTACAGGCGTTAGCCACCACACCCAGCCTATTATTTTCCTCTAATATGCTACGTACTACATGTGCTTAGAGCTTGAAGTAGCGTCCTCTCTGCTCCCTGTTGCTACTTCCAAACTGTCACTCCTACTTCACCCTTCAAAACTCTCATGTCTTTTGAAACACATGTTCTCATACTTTGCCACTATAGATTCCCTTCTTGTTAAGCAACTTAGGGACCTCTGAGTCACTGCTCTTCTCTCATTTATATATTTTCTGTCTTCATGGCTATCTACTTCAAAATCCAATTAGATGACCCAACTAACACCTTGACCTCAATCCCTTTGTTTCCTTATCTCTGATAATCTTGTCCTCTATCACTCTTCCATGACCCACTCACATGTCATATCTAGACATTATCATCTCCCTGTACCATCTCTGAATTTCTCTTTTAAACATCTCATTGCAACTGTCATCTCCTATTCTTCTAGCCTACTTACTCTAGTACTCCACTCATTTCATCATTTCATTACTAGCACTAATTCATTAACCCTATAACTTTCCTTTGTTCGTCTTACCCTGTGTCCTCACATGTCACCTGTACAACTTGTTTTTCATGTTTTCCATCACATAACTACCTTTTTTTTGAGAGAGAGAGAGAGACTGAGTCACACTCTATCACCCAGGTTGGAATGCAGAGGCATAATCATAGCTCACTGTATCCTCACCTTTCTGGGCTCAAGTATTCCTCCCCGCTCAGTCTCCTGCATAGTTTAGACTACAGGTGCTCGCCACCACACCCAACTAACTTTCTTATTTTTGTGGAGATGGAGGTCTCACTGTGTTGCCTAGGCAGGTCTTGAACTCCTGAGCTGAAGCAATACTCCTGCCTAGGCCTCCCAAAGTGTTGGGGTTACAATCATGAGCCACTGTGCCCAGCTTTACTTTCTAACAAATGTCTTTAATGCCCCTTTTTCTTTCTCCCTCAATTATTCTTCTCTGGCAAAACCTAAACACTGGTCAAATCCACCTAACTGTTAATCTGTTCCTACATTTATGTGGTTGAACACTACTGGAAAATATTACATAATTATGCTTATTGGAATCAGTGTGAACAACATCTTGCTGAAGACAATGCCTAATTCTATGCTTTCATCTGTCACTTCCTGCTCATTGAAAGATTTTTTTTCTGTAGATATGTTACCTATTATTGTGTGCTTCAGCTTGAGAGTACTTGCATTTAACACCACCATAAGTGCATTTTTATATAGAATTATCTCAAGACAACATTCCATAAGCCAGTGACTTGACCTCTATCTCCTTTTCAGCTCTTCATGGAGTAACAAAAATGCAGGATTTCCTTACAACTAGCTATAGCAAGAAATTGCTACAGCACACATATTTAGTGCATCATGCATTTGCTTTCTGTTGTGTTTTGCTTTATTTCACATGTATAGCCTTTAAGAATCTATGGCCTAGATAAGCCTTTAAATACCTAGTCATTTAACATTGTAATCCATAACCATTTTATCTTTCCCTTGTCCCCCATACAAGATTTTGGACCATATGTAATTTCCATCTTCCAACTATCAGATATTGTTCAATGGCATTTAACTTCCTACTCTCAGATGTTGTTAAATGTACTGACTCAGCTCTTCCAAAGCCTATAAAGAATGCATCCTCACCAGGTACCTTTGCTTTGTCCTACAGCTCAAACTCAATAAGCTCCAAATCTTTAGTCTCTACAGACTGCATCTGCTTTAGAAAAACTGCATTGTGTCTGCCACAGCACTCATTGAACGTTTTTTGGTTTTTATTTTTTTAAGGGGAGGAGTGAGGGTCTATGAAGGAAAGATGTCTCCTTATTTGTAAAATAATAAGAATATAATACATATCTTGAGATTTTTCTGATGTTTCAATGAGTTAATGTATGTAAATATCAGCAGAGTCCTGGCATGTAGTAAGCATCTAATAAATGTCACTTTTATAATAATTATGAATACTTAGCCCAGTCTCTCTACCCTTGGCTTCACATTACTAATATTTACCAATTAACTCAAGGAAAAAACACTTTTTTTTTGGTTGGTTTTCTTTGCCTCTTTGTCATCTCTTCTCTTCTTATCTCCAGAGTCTTTTCTAGTCATCTATTGGCCTCTCTTCTGAGTAGGTATAATAAGAGCCTCTCCCTCTTGTTCATTCTAGTACTTCACTCTAATTATATTGTCTTCCACTTTCATTAAGGTGCTTTGGGAAATTTATCAAGTAATAATTGTAAAATAACCACCCTAATGCTACAGTTGTTTAGAAGTAAACATTCCAATAAACATAAACATTAAAATTAGTTTTAACTACAACATTTGTTCTTTATATAAGATCCATGGAGTAAATTTCTTTTCAAAATTTACCAGAAGCCCTTAATGAAACATTCATCAGTATTTCTAGATTACTAACAGTGATCAGAAATTTCAAGCCCTCTAGTGGTCAATAATATCTTGCTCATTCTCTAAGACTGACAGTATTCTTCAAATAAATTGAAAAATGAGTATGACTTACAAAAAGCATTTCCACCAAGAGTGGATTAGATATTACCCATGTCCCCTTCTCAGCATACTACAGCTCAAGCCAAATTATTCATTATACCAAAAAGTTGTTAGATATCAATGTTAATTAAATTTTACTAATATATTTATTTTTATTAGGAATAAGAAAAAAATCACAAAAACACAAGATAAATTATCAGTTCTTCCTGACTTGAAGGTGAGGAAAATATTTTAGAAATACAATAAATTGAGTTTTTTGGCTTCGGGACCTGAGGTGGCCACTTATTATTTATATATGTTACTTAGAGGAGGTAATAGATATTTCTAAGCACCAGTTTCTATCAGCTTTTTAAAAACTCTAGACTATAATATTTACCTGAAAGAAATTATAGGAAGCAAACAAGATTAAAATACAGATTTTGACTAATTTACTACATGGAGCAGAATAGGTGCTCATCAAATCCATAAAATAATCATGGTGTCATCACTATTGAGTAATAAAGGAAAATTAAGATATTTCTCTAATGTCTTACAAAATTCGTATTCTTACTGGAATTACCTGATTAAATCTAAAATCAAGTGCATTTTTGTGCATTTAAATAACAATTATTCCAAGTTGTATATGACTTAATAAGATAGTTACCTGTCCGGAGTCATGAGGCCCGGAAATTGCCGCGGCTTCTGTTGCTTAAGCTCCGTATCATCAGAGACAAGATGGCGTATTTCTGGGTTCTTCATTAACAACTTTTCCCGCGCGCACCAACCTTTTTCGCGCCCAGGAAGATATGCAGCCTACAGCGCAGGCGCAATTCCGTGCCCGGGAAAAATACCAATTAACGGCGCATG
>NW_012116032.1:2367380-2382938 GCF_000951035.1 Colobus angolensis palliatus | reverse complement strand
GTGAGGCCCGGAAATTGCCGCGGCTTCTGTTGCTTAAGCTCCATATCATCAGAGACAAGATGGCATATTTCCGGGTTCTTCATTAACAACTTTTCCCACGCGCGCCAACCTTTTTTGCGCCCAGGAAGATAATGCAGCCTACAGCGCAGGTGCAATTCCGTGCCCGGGAAAAATATCAATTAATGGTGCATGCGCAATTGTAATTTGAGAAAACACAGCCCCCCGTCACCGCCCTGGCCCAACCTCTTCCCCTGCCAGCCTATATAAGGCATTGCACTGCCACCATTAAACGAGACTTGATCAGGCTGTTTGTCTTGTCTCCATTTCTCGTGTTTTCTTGTCTCCTCCATTCCCACTCCCCCTTCCAGGGTCCATTCGACTGTCCTGCAGGACGGGACAGTTACCTTTTTGCAAAACTCTATGATTTAAGTTTTTAATTTAACTCACAGTTTGCTATTTTTTAAACTGCAGAAACACGTCTTTTTCTTCCATTTCAGGAATTAAAAACAAAATTAATTTTATTCAAAAAAATGGCTAGCTATAAATAACTGCAGTGATTCTGTGTAGTTAATGTAAGACTATTACAAATATTTAAAATTAAAAAGAAAAAACAGAGACATAAAAATTGTAATGCATGGAAATGACATCTGACTTTTTAATCTCTAAAAAGTAAATTAGTTTTTGATGAAATTATGTGATAATTATGTTTTATTTGTAAGATATCCTTGCTGCATTGTGTGATTGAGTATACATATAATACTTAAAAAGACATATTATTCTTCTCTCTTTTTTTCGGTTAAAGAAAATGTATAGACTTTTTCACTCATATAGACCAGGTAACAATTTATCATATTTTACTATAAAGTCACGAAGTGAAGCTTTAATGAATTTTATATGTAGGGACATATGTCTATTTCCTTGACCTAATTTCTCTGCCAAATTTAGATCTAGAAATATGTAAATATAGTGTAGCGGTTTTTTTCTTCAAGCCACATAGATTCTTAGTTGGAAAGGACCCCTGTACCAAAAGACAGATAAAAGAAAACAACAAAAAAATTAACATGTATATTTCATGTATACATAGGAGACACCCAGGGAATGAGTAATTCTCAAAGGAGTGGCTTTGAATCCCAGCTTGCATAGCATCTTCAACAAAGAACAGTGAATTTTTTAGAGAAATAAGACAAAGGAAAAAGACTTTGAATCTCGATGGGCAGCAACTTGGGGAAAGGCAAATAAATGATGGATAAAGGCTAGTCAGTAAAGGTTATTAATGTAGATTCCTTGGGTATTCCAGATGATAAGGGTCCAAACCTTTTGTCTTTATAAATCTATATACTGCTTTTAGGCAAATAAAAACTACAAATAAAGAAAGGGAGGGCAGGAAGATTTCCTGCATTTGCTTCTTCATAATTGTCTTCAGCAAAATGTGAACAATCCACATTTTGGGACTGCAAATTCTGGTCTCCTACAGTAATTCTGTAGGGTTCAATCTATACTAAAAAGGAAGTAAGTATGCCAGATAAAATAAAGAATGCCCAGTTAAATTTGAATTTCAGACAGTGAATAATTATTTAACATCAATATGTCCCATGCAATAATTTTATGTATACTGTGTCTCAAATATTACATAGGCATATAGTAAATAATTTATTGTTTTTCTGAAGTTCAGATTTAACTAGGTGACCTGTATTTTTATTTGCTAAATTTGGTAACTTCAAAAGAAAGATTAAAATTATTTTTGGGAAAACATACAAAACAAATATTTCAACAATCATACCTTATACTTTAACTGAAAAATAAATGGATCTCCAGTCCCCTAGAAATGCAAAGTCAGCCTATAAAGAATTTTAAACACATGGAGAAAAAAAAAAATACTAGCTCTTGCTCCAAATCTAGATCATTTTTATCATTTCTACTTGTTATATTTCTCATTCTAATACAAACATAAATAATCAACTCAACTCAGGAAATTTATGTGGTTAGTGAGCAGTCTGAAATATAAAAACTAGAACTGGGTGCGATGGCCCAGGCATGTAATCCCAGCACTTTGGGAGGGCAAGGTGGGAGAATTGCTTGAGCCCAAGGGTTCGAGACCAGCCTGGACAACATGGTGAAATCTCTCTCTACAAAAAAGTGCAAAAATTAGTCAAGTGTGGTGGTATGTGCCTATAGTCACAGCAGCTTGGGAGGCTGAAGCGAGAGGACCACTTGAGTCCAGGAGGTCAAGTCTATAGTGAGCCATGATTATGCCACTGCACTCCAGTCTGGGCAACAGTGAGTCTCTGTCTCAAAAAAAAAAAAAAAGAAAAGAAAAGAAAAGAGGTTTTGGGAAGAACTATCACGTCTACCAAATTCTGTCTAATTGACAACTTATTTTTTTAAAACATATCCTTACCTTCTGAATCACAGCTAATTGAGCCAGGAATGGGTAGCACATTCAATCAAAATCTCTTTTCTGAAGATTTGCAATTTATTCATTTTATTAATATTCATTTTCTTTGGGTGATTGGATCTGAAACATGCAAACCCATGACCATTTGATGGGGCCTCCACTTGACCATATGCTGCCTTTTGGAAACTAGAAGAGATACCCTTTCTAGGACAACTCAGTCCTCGGGGTTCACTACATGGCTAGCAGAACTAGGACTGTATTTTAACTCCCTCAGCTGAATATCCTTGTGTAGTGAGCAACCCCTATACACTTACGGGGTATCCTTGCCCTTTTATGCCATGTAAAATAAACAGTAGAGCACAGAAAGAAGTACAAATGAGAGATGGAGTCAGAATACTGCTAGTTTTTTGATATTTTTCCATTTCTAAATTCTAAATCTCTTTGAGATAAGGATTATTCCTGTCATTGCATTCTGCAAAATATACTTGAATTGTTATAGTAAATTCTTCCTCTTCTTTCTGCCACTTGAAATCAAAGAATTGCAATTAGTTACATAAATACCGGCTTTAAAGTAATGTCCAGGAATCACTGGCAGATTCTGATAAGATTCTGCCAATAACCTATATTGAATTGATGTTTGAATACATCATAGTGCCTTCCTTTTACTTCTAGATTGATCTCTTGAAATCCCTTTCAGATTCTGGGTCTCTGAAGGTTTCAGATTGATAAATCCTTCTTGAATATAGTGAACAAAAAGGATTGTCTTCAAATGAATCCAGAATGAGTTTAATTTTCATTCACTTCCTATGCATAATGGCTTCCTCAGGCTGGACAATAAGCCATATTGTCATAAAATGCCTTTTTTTCCCCTTTGGAACAATTCGTAAACATAAAATTGGAGAGGTGGTACAAAAAGAAGGAATCAGAAACTTATATACAAACACATATTAATGACATAAAGAAACAAAGATGGAAACAGAGAGATAAACAACAACCAAAGTGGAACGACTGAATACGTTATTACAATAAAACCTCTCTGAGCAGTAGCTTATAGTTTACCAAAAAATTTTTTTTTGTTCTGTTTTATTTTACTATGATGGTTGTGGGGGAAAGTCTTGTTTTCTTACACACTGTGACATCTTGGGCATTCACAGAACCATTTTCATATATTAGTTTCCTTCTAGCTGGAGGAATAGGGAGTCGGCACTCACTTTCTTTATTATTGTGTATGAGAGGTAAACTCACTTGAGCATGTAGTTCATTATAAACATCTTTTGTAATCATGTGTTTACAAGCATCAATTTCACATAATACTTTCCAGAGGATGTTCCTGCCATTGTTTGCAGCATAGTAAGATATTTTCCTTCATATAGTTACAATCACGGTTTGGATCTAAATAAATACTTCGCTGACATAGAAATTACCATTTCATGAATCTGAGATAAGAAATTTAGAGCAGGTAAAAGTATCAATATTTTCTTACTTTATACTTAATTTTATTCTATATCAACAAAAATCCCTAAAGAGTAAACTTCCTAACTTCATTTTATTAATTTTCAATTATTTTAATATATAGTCACATATAAAACAAATATTTTTATTTTCATTTAGTGATTCTCTAATATATGCATCTTGGTAGCATCTTATATATTATATTCTCAGAATGAGCTTTGGGAATCCAAGAGACCTGGATCAAATGACAGAGCTATCTGCCTTCTAGTAGGTGTGACATTATGGAAGCAAATATACCACTAATTGAATCTTGTTTGCTAAAACCTACAATAGATATAATAAGCTTTAGTTTTCTGAGTTGTTGAAGAGGTTAAAAGCGACATATAAAATGTTGTTGGAAAAAAAACAGGTTCTTGTCACACGACCAGGAAAATTTAGGCACGCGGATGCATTGGAGGGTAAGTAGGTCAGGATTTATCGGGTGAAAAGAAAAAAGGAAAAATAACATTCAGCGAAGTGAGAGTCCTGCTAGCAGGTTTCCTGCCTCACAGAGTGAATCCCAGGCCACCACCCATGAACAGGAGAGGCCAGGCTCCTCCCCCTTGCAAATGGCGGGAACTTCCCAAGGCTCCACCCGGTCCTCCCAGTGCGGAGGTGGGCATTATTCAGAAACAATCAGTCGGGAAAGGCCCAGCTTCATCCACGACCAGCAGTCCGGCTTTTCAGCCTTCAGGCTGCTCTAGGCTTGAAGGTGGGGTTTCTCCGGGGACCCTTGGCTGTCTCCTGTATCTATCAGTAACATGGCTAATGATGTGTCTGGCACAGTATATGCTAAATAAGTAATAGTTATTATGGAAGGAATGCATACGTTGGGAAATTTATTTTAGGACCTAATTTCTTAAGTTGTTCTCATTTTTAATATAGAAGATGACTAATGGGAATCCTAGAAGACTAAAGCAGTGAGCTGGTAGTTAGGAAGAGGTGGCTCAATAGGTAAAACAGTCAGGAGACATGGCAGCCACTGAATACCAAGATAATAAAAGTCCCCTTCATGATGATGGCATATTAGAGGGAAGGAATAAATGCTAATATACAGATGAAAGAGATTTTTTAATACAGAATTTGTAGATATTAAATCTATAGATACTTGTTGGAAATGAAGAATACAAGGGAAGAGCAGTGCAGCATTACTACTCCAAGGATTGAATTTGAATAAATAGGAAAATTGTACCACAAACAGATACTGAAACTTTAGAAAGGATACGCATTGGCAACAAACAGGAAGCCGGAAATAAGAATGAGCTACTCAGAACTACTGAGGCTAATTATCATGATGTGTGACTTATCTATATGGAGATAATGGCTAAGGGCTTTGGTAGTGTTATACATGCCAAAGTTGTGGGAAAGACCCAAGTTTAAGAAAAAAGGAAAGGAAGAAGAACAAGGTAACAAAATGAAAATGAAGGAACAATTCATAGCAGTAGGAAAACCAGGAGAACTGGAATTGAGAAAGTCCAAAGAAGACAGTTTCAAGAAAAGATGGTGTGATACACATGTGTTTGGTCTTTATCACCAGTTTCTGGCATTCAGCTTCTAAAACCCTTGGAATCTCAGGAGTTGTGTCTTTTGTATGCTAATGAGATGACTGGTGGCTGTGGTTCCCTAGATAGGATGGGTTCTGGTCACTGGAAAAACTAAAGCATGAATAGACGGTTAGAAATTTCAGCCCCTCCCCTGACTCCAGGGAGGGGAGAGGGAGCTAAAGATTGAGTTAATCAGTAATGGCCTGATTTAATAAATCGTTCCTCCATAATTGAAAACTTCTACAAAAAACTCTAAATGATGAGTTTTGGGGAACAGCCAGGTTGATTAACACTTAAATTTGGTCTACATGCTGGGAGGTAGCACGCCCCCAGTTCCATGGAACAGAAGCTCCTGCATTGGGAACCCTTCTGGGCCTCTTCACCTGGCTGTTCATTGCATTCTTTGATAAAGATATGCTCCGTGATGATGGCATATAAGTGAGAAGGAATAAATCCTAATAGGAGTTGAAAGAGATACTTTTAGTACAGAATTATAGGATTTGGAAATTCCTGGAAATGAGAAACAAGGAAACAGTCACACATCATTACTCCAAGAATTGAAAACTCCCATCTCCGATAATAAAATGGCAAACTGTTTTCCTGAGTTTCTTGAGTGGTTCTAACAAATTATCAAACCTGCAGAGGGGAATATGGGAACCCCTCCCCACAATTTATAGCCAGCTGGTTATAAATACATGTGCCAACCTGGGACTTGGGACAGAAGTCTGAAGTGGGGACAGTTTTGTGGAACTGAGCCCTTAACCTGCCGAGTCTGTGCTAACATTTGGTGATTTCATGTTGGAAATGAATTGAGTCAAAACAGTTCAGAGGTGGTAACTGACTATGCAGATTTCTGCAGATTCACATGAGGTTGAGGCTTAACTCAATTGGCTGGATTTGGTCATTGGGAGTCCTTGGTCATAAGCAGGATCCTCAGAGTAGTAGAGGGGTGGAAGCCAGACCGCACAGACTTAAACAGAGGGTGATGATAGCTATTGACAGAACCCACATGAATGTTAATCCTTCCTTTACATTTCTGAGAATATTCACATTCTGCCCTTGCCAGCCTGTTGGAAGAGCCTAGTTTAAAGATCAGGAAGCAGATCTTGGAAATGGGATAAGGATTTGAGATGGAGCTAGGGGGTGGAGCCAGGAGAAGGGCATTAAGAAAATGAGTTTTATTAGCTGGTGGTGGAGATGTACAGCCTCAGGAGGCTGAGGCAGGAGAATTGCTTGAACCCAGGAGGCGGAGGTTGTAGCGAGCCGAGATTGTGCCACTGCACTCCAGCCTGGGTGACAGAGTAAGACTCTGTATGAAAAAAAAAAAGAAAAAGAAAAAGAAAAAAGAAAATGAGTTTGTCTCTAGTTGCTGGGATATGTAGTGAGGATTTAGGAGTTTATCGTTCCTTTCCCCCCTTTACAACTTAGTCCATATTTGCAGACCCTTACTTGGATTATCCTAATACAAAATAGAATACTAAGTTGTGGCATGGAGGTACTAGAATCAGGGAGAAGTAACAACGGAAGGTGATCCCTAAAAGGAAGAGAGGAAAGATGGGCTTAGCCAAACTTCTATAGCAGGATGTATTATAGTAACTACAGAAGTAGTGTGTTTAGAAAACAAGTCACCAATCTCTCTGGGAAAGCAGTGCTCACTGACTGATATTATTTGATACTTAGGGACTAGGTTTACTAATTAGCAAAGAAGGAAATTCAGCTGATTTTCCTCAGAAGACAAATTACTTCCATAGTCCATTTGCTCACTTCACACTGCTCTTCCCCTTAAAAATTAGCCAGACTTAAGTAGCTAAATATTTTCAGCATTGCCCATCTGAAAAGTGTAGTATATCTGTGAATATCTAGCTGTGGCATAGGAAATGAATAAAAATATGGAAGGTAATATACAGTGATTAAAAATACAAGCTTTGGGCTCAGCCTACCCAGGTTTGCTTCCTTACTCAGTCACTTCCTTTGGACACACATGACTGTGCCCATTTCCTCATCTATAAAATGAGGGTAATAGACAACTATCTCAGAAAGTTCTGAGTCATATAGCAAACACTCAACAAATGTTACCCGTTACTATTATCTTAGATATTCTTGAGTATTAAACTTGAATTGACCCATGTTTTCAGTGAGAAATAAAGTTATTTAAACATTTAATACCCAAGTTTTCTCATTCATAAAATGAAAAATATTGTATATCTTACAAGATTACTGTGAAACTAGGCCATGCAAAGAAGTTATTCCTGGTCCCTATCCTATTTCCCCATCGCCAAATCTCAATCACAGAGCTTACAAATTCCACACTTCTGATTCTGGAATCTACATTCTAATACACAAATATATGTAAATTCAAAAGTTAAATTTCTTTGTAGCACTCTTTGCTTTTATTGTACAAGGAAAATATATTCAATGAAGAAAAATTTTTAAATTCTGGGCCCAGTGCAGTAGTTCAGTCCTGCAATCCCAGCACTTTGGGAGGCTGAGGTAAGAGGATTGCTTGAGTCCAGGAGTTTGAGACCAGCCTAGTCAACACAAGGAGAAAAATACAGAAAACACAAAACATAGCCAGGTCTGTTGCAGTGCACACTTGTGGTCTCAGCTACTCAGGAGACTGAGGTAGGTGGATTGCTTGAGTCCAGGTGATCGAGGCTGCAGTGAGCCATGATTGTACCACTCTGCATTCAGACCTGGGCAACAAAGACAGACTCTGTCTCAAAAAAAAAAATTCTAAAAAAAATTATTCATATTTCTACCTCCATAGGAGGTAATCATAATTAAAATTAGTTAGTTTTACTTAGAGAACTTAATATCTATCCATCATCTATCCATGTAAACAACCAAACACAAAACTGAGGTTAAAATATGTAAACTTTTGAATAATTTTAATTTTATTAATATATTGTGACACTTTTCTATCACAATACTTCCCTACAGCATAATTCAATGCAATAGTAGCCTTATATATTTTATTGTATGACTATCCCAGTGTTTCTGAACTTCCTGTGTTTACATTAACTCCTCAAAATATCTTCAAACAATCTGTTAATAAAGCGCTATGAACAGAATACCATCTTGATAAAATCCTAGTGCTTCAGAAGGAAACTAGAGGTGAGAGATTTATAGCATTTAAAGTCTGGCCTCCAGTGGTTTAATGAAGTCTTTCTTGAAGGGGAATTGATTGAGAATTGGGCAAAGTTCATGATCTACTAGTTTAAATTTGGTGAAAACTGTGAAGTCTTGATAACTAAACTGATAAGCAAGATGCAAGTTCCTCTCTAATCACTTGATCTGATGGAATTGTCTGAAGCAAACAGTAATTCTTTGATTTGTAGTTTTATATTTCCTGAGCAGAATTTAAAAAAAAAAAAAAAAAACCCAGTCATGCCAACATAAGTGCTCTACAGTTTTATCTGATTCGTATTAACACAGAAGTTATCAATTGTCAATTTTTTTAAAAAAATTTACTATTAATTTTCCAAATATATTTTAAATATTCATTGATCTGTATTTTTACTACCACCACCTAAAGTCTAGCTATCACTTTTTCTTACCTTGTCTTTTGAAGTCACTGCTGATAGGGAAAATTCATTTTCCACCAGACAGTGATAATGAACGCTATAATACAGACATGTCACACCCATTCTTAAATCCTTTCAGTGTTTGCTCAGTTCTTCATATAATTTTAAGTGCCCCATGAGATCCTCTTCTGCCGAGTCTATAGAATCATTTTACTTACTACACTCTTACCATATCAGACCCACTTGGTTCCTTGAATTTGTCCTGTTTCATCTACTAGAATGCTTTTCCCTGTACTTTCTCTTTCATTTAGTTATTATTAATAATATTATTATTAACTATTAACTATCATTAACTAAATAATAGGGTCCTTTGGATCTCATTTTGCTCATACATTCTCAGAAAAACCTTCTGTGCCTATTCCACCAAGACAAATAATATACATTCTCATAGTTCCCCATATTCTTCCTTTGTATTACTTAATTTTTTAATGAGTAATTGGTTTAATGCCTATTTGTCCCACTCAAAAATAAACACTATAAAAGTGGAGACACTATTTTTTCCACATTATATTCTCAGAGCATCTGGCCTAACACACACACCCCAATTTATAGAATAAATGTTGCAAAATTACTTACACCAGTCTTCATATTTAAGCTGTAAGTGTCCTTCATTTTGTTTCCTATTACTATGCTGTTTGATAACCCACCATAATTACCTTCACCTTCAAAAACACCTTTTCACTCTTAAGTTGACAGCACTCTTTCCTTGTTGAACAAACTAAGCAGTTGTGAAAAAGAGGTGTTGTTCACATGCAAGTTACTAATTGAGGCTCTTTTTTTTTTTTAACCACTGATAAATGAAATAGAAAAGCTAGAAAAGCATTAAAAATGGGAGAGCTTTAAAGATAAAGATGCATCACCTTTTTCAATGGTATTGTCATAACTTTCAGAACCTTTAAAAATCTGTTTTCCTCATTGAATGGAAATCATGTGTAGGGGCAGTGGGGGAAGAAGGTGGGGAAAATAGGAACGAGAATGTAGTGTTTTTTTTTTTTTTTAATTATTTAACTATAAAGAGATTTGTTCTGCCTGGAGTTGGGCCATACTACAATATAGCTAACTCTCAATTACCACACTAATGGACACAGGTACAATAGACAAAAATAAAATATGGCCTTAATGCAAATCACATGTTGTCACTTAATCATAATTTTATTCTTAAGGTTTAAGTTATAATAAATATTTATATAGCACTCTTGATTTTAAAAATTTGTTTCCGTACTTTATTTTAGATAGTGGAGGCTAAATTACAGAAGCAAATAGATTCCTCAAAATTTGGTTCCTTAAAGAACAGGAAGTTTATTTCTTTGGTCAGAGCAAGGGTTCCATATTAGCAGCAGCTCTGTTGTATGAAGTCCTTCAGGGACCCAGGATGACACTGGTTCTGCAGTCTTCAATATGATACTTAAAAGATTGCCCTAGGAATTGCCATCCCAGTCGTTCAGAGACTGAAGAACATTAGAGAACATGCATGGGAGGTTTTCATGAGCCAGGTCTGGAAGCGGCAGATATCACTTCTGCTCCATTTTCTTTGCCAAAAAGTTAATCTCAAAACAGGGAAATCTGGTATTCTAGCTACGTGTTCAGCCCAAACCTTACTTGTGTCGCAGGATGGAACAGACCTTAGTGGTTAGGTTTAGCCTCATGCGTTAAGTAATTAGAAAAACAGATTTTTAAATCTTCTTTCTGCGTTTTGAAGGAATGAATCAACAAGTCTAAGCCAACTCTAGAAAACAAAAAAGCAGAGGAATAAGAAATAACAGGGCCCTTGACGATGTAGGAAATGAATAAATAGCACCTGAATAATAATAAATTAGCACCAGTCGAGGTGGCTCACGCCTGTCACCCCAAGACTTTGGGAGGCTTGAGACCAGCGGATCACCTGATGTCAGGAGTTCAAGACCAATCTGGCCAACGTGATGAAACTCCATCTCTACTAAAAATACAAAAAGTAGCCAAGCATAGTGGTGGGCGCCTGTAATCCCAGCTACTTGGGAGGTTGAGGCAGGAGAATCCCTTGAACCTGGGATGTGGAGGTTGTAGTGAACCAAGATCATGCCATTGTGATCCAGGAGAGAGTGAGACTCTATCTTAATAATAATAATAATAATAATAATAAATTGGCTGGACCTCTCATTATGTAAATGAGACAGAGTACTATAATTCTGTAGGTTTGGTGATAATAGATTAAAAATATATTCTAAAGTCTATTTTGAGTATAGTTTGTATTAACTACCTGATATATAACATATAGTGAATCCTTGGTATTGGCCCCTACATGGTGAAAAAATAATTTTCGACTTTTGACCAAGGTAATTTAAAGGCTAAGCCATTGGCTTTTAGAAAAAGTTAAGTTTTAAAAATCAAGAATGCTGAGAGAAATGCTGCCCTCCTCTAAAGCTACATGAATCAAGAGAATAGTATTGTTAAAGGAAGTGACAAAGTGATAAATTGAACATAATAAAGAGTAATGAAGCAATCCAATGTAAATGAATATATGATTTTTTTTTTTTAAGGTCTTTCAGGCCAGGCACAGTGGCTCATGCCTGTAACCTGTGCACTTTGGGAGGCCAAAGATTGCCTGAGCTCAGGAGTTTGAGACCAGCCTGGGCAACATGGTGAAAACCTGTCTCTACTGAAAATACAAAAAGTTGGACATAGTGGTACATGCCTGTAGTTCCAGCTCCTCGGGAGGCTGAGGCACAAGAATTGCTTGACCCCGGGAGGTGGAGGTTGCAGTGAGCTGAGATCGCACCACGGCACGCCACCGCCTAGGAAGCAGAGTGAGACTCTGTCTCCGGAAAAAAAAAAAGAAAAGGTCTTTCAAACAAGTGGGAAAAGATAAAGATGGACAGATGGACTATTCAGTTAATGCACTGGTAAAACTAGCTATCCATTTGAGGGGAAAAGAAAATGAAAGTAGATACCTGCCTGCCTCACACCATTCCAAAATTTTCAGACAGGTTAAAATACTAATCATAGTAAGTATAACAATATTGGAGGATCATGTAAGGTTTTTTAAACCATGATAGATTTGGGTCTTTATTTCAAGATCACTAGAGACGTAACTGAAACATTTTAGCAAAGGAATGATGGGATCAAATTTATTTTCAAAAAATGTTTCTCTCAGCTGTGTGTAGCAGAGGGAAGAAAGCACAACTATTAATGCAGTTAGGAGGTTGTTTCCGCAAACTGGTTGAAAGAAGACAATAGTTTGATCTAGAATGCCGGTAATGAGAAATGGCCAGATAATTCTAGAAATGTTTAGGAGTTAGGGTATGTGTGGGTACAAGGAATGAGTATGAAACTAAGCAGGGAGCAGACTTTGAAATGCCTGGTAGGGTGTACTAAAGACTTTTTGAACTTTTTTCCTAAAGATATATGGGGAGCTAATAATGATATCTATACTGAGAAGAGATATGATAGATTTCTTTAGTATGAATTCCTCTGAATCCAAGTGAGAAACAATGGTGGCCTAAACTAAGGCATTTACAGTAGAAATGTTATGATGTATATAGACTTGTGATTGCTTGTGGGATGACCCTGGAGGTGCAGATGTAGAAGGAAGACATATTAATTTTAGACATGTTGAGTCAGAGGTGCAATGTACAAGAGGAAGTTTCCTGTAGGGAGTGGGCAATACGAGTCTGAAATTCAGAAAAAGATCTTTGCTACAGACAGATTGTAGGGTCATTAGCACTTTTGTATCCAGCTGATTCTGTTGGTGCTTCCCCTCTCCATTCTCTGGAATCCCAGTTCTGTGCCCATGCCCTAATTTTGTGACTTCTGCAGTCTCTTCCTGTAGTAGCCATAATCTATCTGTGACTTTTTTCCTCAGTGGCATACTCTGGAGTCACTGGAGCTGTTTAGCCCGCCAGAAAGGATGGCCAGACCCTGACCCCAAGGGAGTTTATGTGTTTGTTTCCCTCTTCCATTGCTAGTGATCAATGAATGACTGGTGAAGGAATAGGAAAGCCTTTGCTTTCAGGGTAACAAAACTGGGTACAACATATACTCCAGAGCTCCCTGAAAATAAGGCTGATGCTGGGACTTTGCTTGAAGGCACATGCTGCTTTTTGTTTTTGCGTTGTCTTTGTCCCATGTTCTCTAGTTCTCTACTGACAAAGAGTCTCCCCTTGACCAACTTTTAGTTAGGCTTCTCGCAATCCTCTTTCCTACCCTCAACGTTTGAATTTCCATGTCAAATGTTTGCATCAGCCCAATTTTATTAAGAATTCTGCTAAGTTTGTTTATCCAGACTCTTCCAGCCTGCCTTCAGTAAGAATAAGAATCTTGTTAGGTAGGTTCAGCCAGACTATCCCATTACTTCAGTAGTTTCCTTTTAGTAATTTTCCATTCATCTACCCTCCTCCACCCCCACTTCTTAGATATAAATTCCCACTTTTTCTTTTTTTTTCTTTTTTTCTGCATTTGAAGTTGAGCCCAATCTCTCTCCCCTACCGCAAAACCCCCTTGTAGTGGTCACTACACATATTGTGATAGTTTGAATAAAATCTGTCTTACTATACTTCAGCAAGTGTCATTGAGTGAATTTTTTTTTCTTTAACATTATCCTTGTCCCTGGAAACACTACCTCAATAAATCCCTTTTCCATACATTCTTGTCTTAGGGTCTACATCTGGAGATCCAAATTTAAGACATATGATAATTAACACAGTGATAGTTATGAAGGCAGCCTAGGAAAGCTGTGTAAAATGAGAAAAAAAGGCAACCTAAGATGGAATCCTACATTGAAAGCACCACCATTTACCATAGAGGCAGAGAAAAAGGAGACCAGGAATGATACTGAAGAAAAGAGGCAGAAATGTTGTGGAATGGGTGAGGTGTTGTAAATAGAAAGTGTGGTATCAGACATGAAAACCAACACAGAGAATTTCAGGCCAAGACTATGAAATTATAGAGAGAAGTCAAGTTACTTCAGGATTACAAAGAATCTACTAAATATTGCAACAAAGAGGCCTCGTTATACCCTATTAAAGATTGGGCATTTTTAATATTTGGAAAGACAAGACTGTTAATACCATAATATTCATTTTTTTTTTTGAAAGGTATTTTTGAGCACCTGTTGTGGCAGAAACCCTGTGCTAGTGATGCGGTAGGGGGACTGAATGATGATAGTCCCTGCCAGGAAGGGTCTGACAGTCTAATTACAGTCTAGTGTAATAAGTGTTTGCAACAGTTGAAAGTCAGTGAAAATCATTATAGATACATAGAAAAGTCAAAATCTGTTAAATTATTTTCTTTATTAATGACTCTATAACCTTTTATAAAATTATTGTGAATTATACATCTTATTTAATGTACCTTCCTAAGGCAATTATTTTAGCAGAGTGTCAGGGATACATGTATGTTCATGGAGGGTAAAGCATGCTGACCAATGTACTTGGAAGTAATGCAAAAGAGACATTTCTTCATTGTATGGATATCACTTATTTTCTTATTTATTTGCACATTTATTTTTATTTTTAGGAAGAAAAATCTTTCAGCACATGAAGAAACAAAGAAAATCTCTTCTGTTGTTAGCTTTGCATTTATGAATAATTTATTTCTTACCTGCAAATTCATCTTGCACTAATGGATGGTCTGGTAAACAGATTATCCACTCATCAGTAGACTATCTGTCTGGCTCTATATGGTTTAGTTATCATAGTTTGGAAAGGCAGCAACTTGCTGTTGCTTTTTTCCCCTAGCCTCCAAATCTGCAGTGAAGAGTGGCTTCAACACAGCACCTGCTAAAATTTTCACAGGAATCTGCTTTTTACTGATGGACTCTGCACTTTGAGGAGCTATAGAGATAACATTATCTCTTTGTTGTTTGTTATCTTATAACTTTGTAGCAAGGGAAATCAATGAATTATCTGTTAATATCTGCCTTTGTTAATGTAAGCATTAGAAACTTGTACTTTCTCAGTGAAACTACTGAAGTCTTGGATTTTTTAAAAATCCAAGTTGCCAAAGAGGAAAGAGGGAGAATACTTAGTCATTTTATATCCGCAACCCTCTACCCTGCTCCTTGCTTGTAAATCTCCACCTGGCCTTTTAAGAGTTGGAATAGAGGGTGCGTCCAAGATGGCTGAATAGGAACAGCTCCAGCCTCCAGCTCACAGCCTGAGCGACACAGAAGATGGGTGATTTCTGCATTTTCAACTGAGGAACGCAGCTCATCGCCAGCAACAGAACAAAGCTGGACGGAGAATGACTTTGACGAGTTGAGAGAAGAAGGCTTCAGTTGATCAAACTTCTCAGAGCTAAAGGAGGAACTACATAACCAGTGCAAAGAAACTAAAAACCTTGAAAAAAGAATGGATGAATAGATAACTAGAATAATCAATGCAGAGAAGATCTTAAAAGAACTGATAGAGATGAAAACCATAACATGAGAACTACATGACAAATGCATAAGCTTCAGTAACCTACTCGATCAACTGGAAGAAAGAGTATCAGTGATTGAAGAGCAAATGAATGAAATGAAGTGAGAAGATAAGTGTAGAGAAAAAAGAGTAAAAAGAAATGAACAAAGCCT